>NW_016158920.1:31318-51245 GCF_001687245.7 Rhagoletis zephyria | reverse complement strand
CGGTAAAAGATCTTCTTCGTCATTTTCATCAGGTTCTTCTTCGCCATTGTCATCGCTGCCGGAACCGTCTGCATTATCCCCTTCTTCTTCAGAAACATCAAAGTCATCATCTGAGTTGGCATCATCATTATCGTCGTCGGATATATCGGCTAGTTTCCCTACTTTCAGGTTGCCACTATCACTATCTTCATTTTCTTCTTCTTCGCCATCATCTTGATCAGCTTCATCTTCCACCTCTTCATCGTCCTCCTCTTGCTCTTCGTCGGAATCCACTTCCATCCCTTCGCCATCTTCTTCATCACTCGCTTCATCTTTTTTGTGGACTTCCTTCGCGACTGGCTTAGCTGCTTTCTTTGATTGTTTTGGCTTTAGCCATTCCTGATTATCATCTGTAAATCCTTTTATTAGCGGTCCCTTGCCACGATAGTTAACTTTTTGTGCCTTTTGGGCCTCTTCATCTTCACTACTTTCCTGAACGTCTGGTGAACCATTTACATGCTCTCCCTCGCTGGCCTCATCTTTACTTTCACTATCGTATTTACGCCTTCGTTTTTCACCACCGCTATTATAGCCTTGATCTGCAGTAGCTTTCAGTTTTTGACGCTTTGATTTCTGCAACTCTTTCTTTTGGACCCTCTTCGCTTGACGCTGCTTTTGACGATGCGATAGTTTCTTATCGTCCTTGTCATCAATAGGCGCTGTGAAAGTAAATGGTTAATGGCTGATTTACAACGCTCTATAAATATGTAGGCTTACCAAAAGACTTCTTGGGAAATGTGGGAGGTTTTTGTTTGCGTGCCTTGCGTCCAGGCCCCTTCTTTGGCTTTTCATCAAAACCTGCCTTACGTCCCATGGTTTAAGGGTATACAAAATTTTTATTTTAATATCTAAAACTTTTAAATAAAGAACAAACTAATTGCGTATGGTAAACAACACGTGGAGCCGGAGAGGTAAATCAGGAGAGAATTTTTGACAGTTAAATGACAGACCAGAGTTACCAGTCCATTGGAAACTGCGATTAAATTATTTAGACAAAGAACGTAAATACAAAGAACGTAAACGTACATTTACCAGAGAATCAGTTTTTGTCCTTCGACACCGCTATTTGCCTTCGAAAAATAATTTCCATAGTGTTTTGATATCACATGCAGTGCTGTCATTCTAAGTGGAATTGCACAAACTACAGAGTGTTTCGATGGATAATTTGTTTTAATTATTCATACTTCCTAGTTGTTTTTATTTGGGTTATCCAGCTCAGTATCACCAGAGAACGTTTATAAATTAAAATTAAAATTAAATTTATAAACGTTCTCTGGTATCACGATCATTTCTCACGGAAATGGTCCGCATCATTCTTATTGGAGTTGGCAGCAATAATTTTATACTAAATACTAGTACGAGGAGCGTAAAGGAATTTTATTTGAAGCAAGTTAAAAGAAGCAATGGCAGAATATATGTTTGTGTATACATTCATTTGCCACTTTTACAAAAACGATACTGTCATATTATAAGTGACACAAACCAAAAAGAGCGGATTATAAATTGAACTAGATCTATCGTTGCATTTCCGTGGAAATTTTTTATCCGGATACCGATCATTTCCCACGGAAACATAGAACCTGTTTCGGTGTATGCCCTGACTGCCCCTTATTACGGTGACCATCCGTCCTGGTAATTATTTTATTTCATACGGGACGCCAAATGTTATGTATTTCTTTTAATGTCCCGTAATTGTCCCATACACACAAAAAATCTCACAAAAATGGCATGCCTGTGAAAAAAATTTTATTTTTCAATCTGTACATTTGTGATTCGAAATACTGAAATTATAACTTTGAATCGAAATTACACGTTATTGGTTGTTTTTCAAATTTTGAAAGAAATTTCACTAGTATTTAGCGTTTAAATGTTTTTTTTTCGACGCATTTGACGTTGGATATTCTGTGTTGCGCAATTGCATATTTAACAGCAGCTGATTTTACTTTTGTCGAAAATTTCGCCTTAAATTGTCATTTTTGTTAAATTTTTTTTCTAAAATTTCTAACGTTGTTTACGTATATGAATCCCAAATCCAAATGCGCACAGCTTGCTGTTTTTTCTGGGTGCAATTACTTTTCCAATGTGCCATGGTGTGGGGGAAATTTTCAAATTTAGTGAAGGGGTAACATATTTATTAGGCGAAACTACACCAAAAAACATTTTGCTGATTGCTTGAGGGACTGTATTTTCAGCATTAGAAACTTCAATTATGGCTACATGAGAATGTTGTATAAGTAAAGAAGTTCTCAAAGATGGAAGTTAAGTGGAGCCATTAGAAGGCTCACTTTGCAATTCAGCTCGTTCCAGATGCTACTGACTGCATTGTGCTTGGCCGAAATCCGAGTCTGAACATAATCGCTTGGATGCCACTCGTGCTTCAAAAGTAGCCGGATATTTTTATCATGTACAAAGTTATGGAAAAATATTCTACAAGTGTGTGATGCTATAACTGAATACTTATGTGCTGATTTCACAATAGATCGAATCGAAAAATATATGCCAAATAAAGATGCTGCTTCAAGGCTAATAAATCTGAGAACATTGGAAAAGGTTTTAAAATCCTCTAGCTTCTGTGGAAAAAAGATAAAATTGTTTTTGTTCCGTATTCGGCTGTCATTATTATGGTCACCGTACCTATAACGGATATATGTAATAAAAACTATAGCAATGTTTTACCGCCCTCTAGTGTTTAATTTTGTACGAAACATTTTTGAGTTTGAGTTTTTTATTGAGTTCAATCATTGATTAAGATTACTTAACCCTCTATCAGGTAAGGCCGCGTTGAAGCTGCCTTCCTTAAAAAATCAATACTTGGCACAAAAAGCGCTGGAATATTTTTGTAGACATTTTGTTTACACATTATTTACCGTTGTTTTGTCCTTTTTTTGTTTAATACTGGCCTTATGCTCACTTTACTTTAAAATTTTAGTCATTTACAGCCTTATACTAGGTTCACATATAAGTAGATTATCCTAATTTTCGAGCTTAACACCCTAATCTGTAATTATAACAAGAGATTAGCCATATAAAATTCGTCCCTTGTTAATCTGTAATTATAAAATAATCTCAGATTTAACCGATAACTTTTCGGTGTCCATCCTAGTTTTATCGATTGTTTTTGCGAAAGAGAGGAGAAATGCCAAATGTAAAAGTAAACAAAAATGTACGCTAGCAAGTAAAAGAGGTTTGTAAAGGTATTTTTAATAAAATGTTAAGTTAAAATATATTTATATTGCTTATTATAGCAGAAAAACGTGATCACGGGGGCACAGAGAAGAAACATAACTTTTCCTTGAGATGTGAGAATAACAAGCACAACAAATTTGACGGCTAATAATCTGAGATTTGCCTGTATAAACGGGGTGATTAAAAAACGAGCTTTGATTAAGATAATATTGATATGTGAACATAGTTTAATGCTTCCAAAACTAGTCTAGCAACAATATTTGTTCTACGTTATCGTCGTAAAGAAAGACGAAAACGAACGATAGAGTTGCAAAACAAGCAAGTAGAAACGATGATGTCAGCAGACGAATCATTCGTGTGGCCTATCATTAGAGGTAGATAATAAGACTCAAAAATGAATTTCATTAAAAGTAAACTTTTAAGAGCCAAATAATCATTGTTATATTCACTAGATCCGATCCGAAATTTAATCGAAAAAGTTGATCAACAATTTCTACAATTTAGCTTAATAGTCCTTGAAAATTCCACACTACCTCTGACAGCTTTTTTTAGGTGTTTTCCACAAAATTTTGAGGTAGGAGTGAAAAGAAACAATAGTCGCAAAAAAAATCGCCCTAATATATATATATATATATATATATCGTGACTAGACACGAATAAAGGCACGAGCCCAAAAGTTGATGGCGAAAAAAGACGCATAGAAAAACTTCAGCGTCAAAGACTCTTAATATACTTCGCCGAAGTTTTTCATAAGCATCTTTTTTCGTCCTTCTTTTTTTTTCTCATAAGATGCGGAAGCTGTAAGTTTAATTAACTTGACAATAGCAAATCTTACTTTCAAGGCTTTGATTAACCCAACAAAAATTGCCCGCCACTTTTTTCAATTTTACTGTTTTGCTGGCACGCGCAGCGACTGCAATCATAAANCCATAAAGATTTTGGAGTATTTGAAGGCAAGTGGTTCACCAGTGGAGGTAACAGTAATCTCAGAAGCATTTTCACCTAATACCACCGGCGATGGTTCAGCTGGCCTATGGGGTCCTTATCTGCTCGGTGGCACCCCCACCAACAGAGTACAGTAAGTGGAGAGTATGCAATCATAGACGAAGATATGAGTATTTACATTGATATGAATAAATATAGAAAACAGATAAGAAAACTTATAACCCAGTAAAAATTATAATCATCCAAAGATTAATCTTAGATCGCTACTACTTAATCTTAGATTGGACTACTCCACAAATCTCCAAGATTCTTTTGAGCTCAGAAACGGGAAGAATCTCCTTAACTCGTTTATTACTTCATAACGTATCAATAAGCGGGAAGTCAACACAACTTTTGGAAAAACTAAAAAATGCCTTGATTTCTCGATTCGTGGCCAAATAGATGAATTAATCCATAATTTTTTTTAAATCTTAATTTCAACATGTGTTACGGTTTAAATGCGCTTTTCTCGTACATTAACGTTTACCTGATAAACGCTTTGAAAACATACATTTGTGAGCTTTCTTGAGTGTCCTTATTATAAAGACAGTTTGTACTTTTTTAATTGCAGTCGCTGGTCGAAGAGTATGCATGAATTTCTAGAGCAAATCTGGTTATCTGATGATGCTGGTGAGGCAGGCGTTTGTCTTATACCCTGCATTAGATTGACGACTACCACGATGGATAATGATGTATTTTGGAAGGATATTGTTTATGGTTGTCAATCGCTGACACCGAGGCAGTTGGATGAGCTGAACAAAGGAAGATCAAAGAAGTATACGTAAGTCAAAAAACAGTAGTGACAGTTTGGGAAATGATGTATGAAGCGCAGTCTTAAAAATTCCATCAGTCAGCAAAATGTTTAAAGGACATTAGCTACCTTTTTTATTTGCAGAAAATTTATTAAAAACCTTGAAAAATGAAGGATCTTCGGAAGTTAGTAGTAATCTGAGAGCTAACTTTCGACAAAAAATTTACCGTTAACATCTTTATACGTAATTTCTAAAGCTACACAAAGTGTGGAAAATTGTGTTAAAACCGAAAATCTCCAGAAAGAGAACGAATGCGAACTAAAGGTATAGCTATAATTAGGAAAAAAAAATGTCTTGTTTGATAAAAAACTGTTTGGGCCTTAAAATTACCTTCCAAATAGAGGTTTTAAAATTTTTTCCTTTTTCGGAATCTTTTAAACATATATTTTAAATTTTCGGAATCTATTTCCAAGGACACAAGAACAGATTTTTCTTAATAAAATCATTACATTCAGGTAAAAAGGAAACATGTTCAGAAAATTTTATTTTTGATGATTGAGGTATTTTACCGTAAAAAAATATGTTTTTTTTTTTTATTAATAAAACGTTTGTTTCTTAGATTTGATTATTTCTTATTATTAGAATAAATTATTGGGTCTTGTGTATAAAAACTAAGCAGCTGCTTTTTCTTAAAATTTCAGACCTTTACTCGGTTTATTTAAATAAATTTTAGAAAAAGATCTGCAACTTTTTTAACAGGCAACTGCTTAATTTTTATTCATACCATTACTAGTAGATAATACTATTTTGAAAAGTTTAATCTATATTTCAGGCTTTTACTGCAGATTATTTTTATTTATTAAATGCGGCGAAAAAACTTTTACGAAAAAAACACATATTTCACTTATCTCGAAGGTCACAAAAAGTAACACCGTCCATACTATTGGATCTATTCGTCCGCGAGGAAACTAATATCGACCATTACTCTTCGCATTTTCAAAACCCACGCCACCTATTTCCTTCGCTTATAACTAAAAATTACAATTCCACGATGGACGATTTCGGTCATGATTTATAACGAAGGGTTAAATGAGCTTCAAAAGCAAATATGTTTTTCCTTTTTGGCCTGAAAAGGGTAAGAGTTGTGAAAAATGCATTAATTTTTAATGCATAGCATTTTAATGTTAATGTAAAAAATTAGTGCAATAACTTTTGAAATTTAATGTAAATGAAAATTTCAATGCATTAATTCCGAGGAAATACATAGTGCTAATGAATTCTTTTTGCATAAATATTAAAATTTTTAAATTAATGCTATTGCTATAATTTAGTTCATTAGAAGTATAACAAGCATTAAAAACCCATTTATTTTAAAGTAAAAATTCTTCGTTGACGTTGAGGGTGGAATTTTGAGGTTAAAAAAGGAAGCGGTGGGAGTTAAGGCTGCTTGTGATTATGCCAGAGTCAATGGAATTTATGGTCAAATAGGTAAAACACATTGTCAACTGGAACTAACAGTTTATTGATTGATTTAGATCAGAATAGGCCATCGTGCAGACTTAAGTATGCACAATGGAATAGGTCTTCAGTCTTGTACATGTGCTGCTAATAAGTCAATCTACCTGTCCGCTTTTGGCCCATAATATAATCGGTATACATCAACAATCAACAAAAAAATCTACAAAAGCACACTGAGTTGCAAGCACATTGCTTTTATTTTCATAAAACATCCAACAATTTTTACAAGATTTTTTTTTTACAATAGAATGAAGCTGATAAAACTATTAGTAATTATTCGAAGTCCTTCCAAAAGAGATTATTTATACATCACTAGAAAAAAATTTAATGGTTTTTAATAATGCAAATGAGCAAAATTACTAAAAAATTTTAATGCATTAAAACTTATTTATTAGCATTAGTTTGCATAATTTAATGAAAATAAATTTCATTAGCATTATATTTTTCGGAATTAATGTATTGAAATTTTTATTTGCATATCGATGGCTGAGTGGAAGATCGACCTATCTCGGCAGCCAGTTCAAAAACGTCCTATCTCAGAAAAATTTTCAAGCCCGCCCTATTTCAGAATTTTCAGGTATAATGAACTTAAAAAAGAAGCCTTTACATGAGGCGATTTTTTAAGCAACTTGTAAATTGTGTTTCAATTATGTGGAAAGCGAAAAAATTGCTTTCCCTTAAGTTAAAGCAACTTTTCATCGCTTACTAAAACCTCCCTATGCAAATACTATTTAAAAACTTAACTTTTTAACTTGCCACTTAAAAGTGAGCCTGAATGATATCCGATTTTAATTATATTTTCGTTTTAGTATATGTTATTCTGTATGAATTTTCTTACATATGCACTTTTTATAGCTCTGGCCTGCACTTTGTTACCTACACTTCCGAGCCTATGAAGTTATTGCCTTATTTAATGGAACGTTTTCAACGAAATGGCGGCAATCTTGTGCAACGCAAAATCATAAATCTGGAGGAGTTTATATCGAAATCCGACTACGATGCGATTATAAACTGCACTGGCTTGGGTTCGCAACTGTGTTGTGGGGATGGTGGTATGTTTCCGGTGCGGGGACAGGTGACACGGGTCAAGGCAAACTGGTTGTATTTTGTGCTGTTGGATGAGAGTGATGATGGCAATTACATAATTCCAAAGTGAGTAGAAATATGTGGTTATTCCAATATATCTAAGGTTAAAAAAAATATTGGGATTTTGAATTCATTAATAGTTTATAGAGATTTGTATATGAAGTTTATAGCATTTTCACTTTAAATGTAACTTTTTTAAAATTAAATGAAACCATTTTCAAACAAAGCGAAATCTTTTTCAAATCAAATGAAACCTTTTTCAGATTCGATGAATTTTTATTCCAATTAAATGAAACTTTTTTCAAATTAAATGAAAAATTCTTAAAAGGAAGTTTCATTTAATTTGAATAAAGTTTCATTGAATCTGAAAAAGGTTTCATTTGATTTGAAAAAGATTTCGCTTTGTTTGAAAATGGTTTCATTTAAACTGAAAATGAAGGTTTATACATATGTATCTTTTTGAATATAAGAACAGATATACCAACTTTCGTACAATCGATAATCCTATTTTGAAGGATTGCTTGATTTCGTGAACCTTTGACAACGGTTTGGAAATGTCTCATGCAGTTTTCTTGACAGGCTAGTCCGATCAATTTACTTCTAGTGCAAATAAACCAAATTTATTCCACTATTACAGCCCAACGTTTCGCTAAACTTATTAGCATCATAATTATAATATAAACTTTTAAACTCTCCAAGGCTTCATTTAAGAAAAACTACATCATTTTTTTTTTAGCTGCGAATCGGTCGTTTTGGGTGGCACCCATCAGGAAAATGATTACAACACAAAAGTATGTCCAAATGATAAAAGCTTCATTGTTGATGGCTGTCGAAAAATTATACCGGGGCTAGAGCATGCACAATATCTTTACGATTGGGTGGGTCTACGACCAGGACGTGAAACGTTGCGTTTAGAGGCAGAAAAACGAGGTATGTAATTATTTGTGAGCTATATATACATATGTATGTAGAAAAATCATATTTTATGCAATAAAAAGGCAAACAAATCACTATACACAATTATGGACACGGCGGCAGTGGAGTCACACTGGCTTGGGGTTGCGCCGAGGATGTTTTAGAGCTGCTGAAAAAGGACTTGCAAGCGTTTAATCCAACAAAATCCAAATTGTAACCAAAGTCGTAATAAACAATCTGCCTTATCCTGAGTTTCGCCTGAAAAAAAATTCACCCGAAAATTTGTCATCCGCCCAGAGTAAAACCATGGAAACCGAGAGTGAAAAGTGAACCGGTTCGGGGAAAATGAAACTCATGATAAGGCTGAATAAATCATAAATTTGCTTGTAAATATCGACACGTATAGTTATTTTATTCAATAAATTTGCATATTATATTTAGTGATAGATATATATACTATATAGCATATCCAAATACATGTGTCCGGTAAATGGGGAAACTTTCCATTATGGCCGTTCGTTAAAGGTGCGGTGGGCGAAGGGGGAGTGGGCGTGGCACCTCCAACCGACCTTTTTGGAGAGGGCATAAACCGCCATTGACAAAAATTTAACCCCCGACCACCTAGGCCCCCTATGGTTCCCTACGGACCCCTTAAAAAATGGCCAAAAATCGCAATTTTTACTTGCGTCCACGGTATTTTTGCGTAGAATTCCCTTCTGCGTAGGCGGCCTTCGGCCGCGCTTAGGGCTTATAACCATTACTACGTTGAATTCTCCTTTCTGTGTGACCTGACTGGGGCTACCGCCCCCGTGATGTAACATTGGGAAAGGATGAGGTAACTAGAATTCCCTTTCTGTGTGGTAAACCTGGGGCTGCCGCCCCAGTGATGTCTATTTTGGTTACTGGGTGTTTTATAAAAATGTCTTATATATAAAAATGTATTGTGAAAATGAATATTTAACATTTTTCAAGCTAATAAACGCAAATGAAAATTGTGATTTTTGGCAATTTTTCTAAGGGGTCCCTAGGGAACCATAGGGAACCTAGGTGGTCGGGGGTTGCATTTTTGTCAATGGCGGTTCATTCCCTCTCCAAAAAGGTGGGTTAGAGGTGCCACGCCAACTTACCTTTCGCCGACCGCCCTTTAACGAACGGCCATAAAGGAGAGCCAACCCTGGTAAATACTTAATGTAAAGTTTTAATCGTCAAAGCGTGCTTTTTAGCGGAATATCTATGCATATAATAACCGTCATCGATTCGCCACTTCTCTGGCTAATGTTTGTTTTCATAATTTTAGGATGGTACATAATATTTTGTTTATATGTGGAACAACGTGGTGAAACCCGAAATTAACCTAAAAATTATGTGAATATTTGTCCTTTTACAATTTATATGGCGTTATTGATGCTCATTTACTTTAATAATAAGACAGATTTTTTCAATAATCGGAACATAAGTTAATTTAAATATTTTGTATACTTTACATTAGTTCGAAGATTGATAGAATACGTCTTTGCATTAATAGTTCCTAAGCCATCAAACTTTTTTTAACTAAACTAAAAGTCATTCCAGACTTTTAAAGGCAACAAAAAAACGCATAACAATTTTGTACTTAAGCTAACGTAATGTACAATAATACAAATTGTTTATTCGAAATCGCTTTGTCTCCATTTATTGAGTTTCTTCTCCCACATCATTGGCGGCAATAGTAGTGGATGAAGCTAAACTCCGCATGCTTTCTATATCATTCATTTCTTCCAAATCCAATTCCTCTCGCTTACGCTTACGCTCACATTTTGGACATGGCTGCTGATCGTTTAGACAGTGCGCATGAAAAACAGCACCACAGACTTCGCACTAAAAAAAAAAAACAGTAGTAAACAACTTTCCGTATTCCGAACTGATTGAATAACTTTGATAGAAAATACACTAACCCGAAATAGTGCTAAAAGTAGCAATTTTATTACAAAATTGAATGCATTGAGCTCACCCGATATGTTGTTTCAATGTGAAATGGATAAAGAACACGTGAACTTTTGCAAATCTCACAAATAAATCCTTTTACACTGCACAATGGACACTTCAGCACATGCGATTCGCCTATTTTGTATGCCTTTTGCAGTTGCTGGTAAAGTGTGCCGCGTAATATCAAATGCAAATCACTTATGGAATACAAATGTATATGCTCATAGAGATATTCACGCCCATAGAATTGTTGTTGCAGTAGTTCTATGCTCTTAGGTTCACAGGTGTAGAGGTAAGCCCGTAGAAAATTCAAACGTATGCGTAAAGATTGCAGATCAGCCATGGCATCCGATGCGTTGTAAATGTCTGGATTCAAGAGCTACAAAAGAGAAACTTGTGTAAGAAAAAACTTCGAATCGCAATCAGTCACCACTAACTTCTAAATCAATAACTGGCTGATTGCGGAATTCCGTCAAAAAAAGAGCTGCACGTTTTGATACTGAGTATTTTCGAAAATCCCAATTGTAAATAATTTTTGCTGGTATCATAATTTGTTCCATGTCCATGCAAGCGTCACAAAAGTAATTGCCACTGAACCCGCAAACTCTGTCAGAGTAAAAATACTATTAGAGATAAATACTTATTTTAAATTTAATCTTAACGCACTGGAAGTTTGTGTAACCTATGCCTAAAGGATGTTGACAAGATTTGCAGAGAAAACCTTGCGCATCCAGACCAGGCTGTCGTGCCAACTTATACATCTGCTCTAACATCTCTTGTATTTCGCTGACGTTCATTTTATCTAAATTCGAGTCGGGTACTACCTCAAAGTCTATCGTCAACTGCATATACAAAATCATCATTGCTGTGAATTACATAATTGAATAGCTTAACTTACCCGACTATCATTTGAATCGCTACCATTGTTATCACATTTATGTTGGGCTGCATCGTCTGCATCTGTATGCGTCACGATTGTTCGCTCCACCGTCAATGCATTATTTTTTATTTGTATTTGCAGCTTTTCGCGTTCATGCTTACCAAGCAGCGTATTGTAGCTAAGCGAGCTGGCGTTGCTAGAAGCACGTCTATAAAGGGGTCGCTCTAAAGTTGGTGTGTTCAATTCGGACGCAGAACCCTCATCTCCAGACCATGATGTATGCATTAGGCTCATCAGAGAATTGCCTGGCGTTGTAGGCGAAGGGGGCTCTGTTCTATAGTCTGATTCCCCAGTTATGTATTCACGAATACGTGCCTCAGCGAGTTCGCGTGACTTTTTACGCTTCTTTTTCGATTTGCTGGTCTTTTGTGAACTTTCATTGTCTTTATGCACATTTTCGGCGGTAGCCCCATTACTACTTGTTCCTGCTTCAGCACTTTCTTCATTTATTATTTGCATCTCATCGACCGCCTTTAGTAGCAAGTCGACATTTTCACGTTGAGCAGCAATATCAGCGGGGGTCGGTGACTGGAAACTGGGTAAATTCCCAATTATTTGTGTAAATGCTTCATTGGTGCGTATCGGTTGGGGTGTTGGTAGCGCTGCGATTGCTTCTGCAGCCTCTGCATCTTCGACAGCTAGCGTGTCAGCGATGTCAACGCCACTGCTTATCTACAAAAGAGTTTAAAAATAAATATTGCTACTATTAAAAGATACGTGTTTATTTACCGGACACGACTTCAGTGGTGGTGTCCATAGCCCTGATAATTGTAAGGCATAGTCTGGCCAATAATTGAGCAAACTCGAATTTACGGGCAGATTGAATTGAACAAATGCTTCAATGCCCTCCATGGCCTTCGCAGCCATTTCCATGCCATCACTATCTTTGAGCAAAGCAAATTTTTTATAATATGGACCTAACGCAGAACTGCTCTTGCGTATATTATTTAAATAAGCAGAAAAAAGAGATTCATTGAGAGATAGGCGTATCCAGGCGCGACACTGGCCGATTTCACTGGTGACTTGGGAAAGCGTCTGAACCTGCAAAATTGCAAATGAGTATCACAATTTAATTAAAAATATTAATCATGAAAATATTGTACCTGCTCTATCACTTGTTTGTGCAAAAATATAAGTAATGGTGCCCAAAAACTCGGCTCTGGTCGCCGCTCTTCATCGCCAGCAATAACATTAAAGGTGTTCCAGAGCAGTGAATCCTTTAAACCGTGCAGAAAAATTGCCTCCAAAGTAGTGCACAGCGTGCTCGTAGCTTCGCACACTTCCAAACGATCTATAACAGAAAAAAATATATACATATGTAAATAAATGTTGTACATACATGCTACGCAATTGCTATCGTTAGCNTTCCAAACGATCTATAACAGAAAAAAATATATACATATGTAAATAAATGTAGATACATGCTACTCAATTGCTATCGTTAGTGTTTGCACATACCACACCCTTTTTGCTTCACCTCATACTGTATTTCACGTGAATTCTCAATAAGCGTATTGATAAGCACTTCTTTAATGGCGTTTTCGCGTTTACTGGAAAAATTGTTGAAGCTTTTGAAAAAGGAACTCATTGTTCAGGCAGGTGATAAAGGTTCCGATCCCTGGAGAAACGATAGTTCCGCGAGTACGTATTTCTGGAAGGCCAGCCTGCTACTAATTACTTTGTATTTTCATTGCTGTTGTGCTTCCCAAATCAGATATTTTACGGAGCAATTGATAAGACTACTAGTGTAGAAGTTTATTTTTGTTATTCCCGTTTTAATACACAAAGTCGTTTACTTTCTTGTTGTTTTTCACAGAATTGTCATATCACTGCAAAATACAAATGTTTTGTATATCGATAAATAGGTAGTTGTATCGATTTACTCAGAACAGCTGATGTGCGGAAGCAGTGTTGCAAAGTAATTTGTATTAAAAAAATAAATTAGCAAGTCGCACAAACAAGTCGCTGGTTTGTTTCAGAAGAGGTAAACAATACGAATAAAGCATATAATGGGTTTGATCCAATATTTCTCGTGTAACATTTTGTAAAAATGTCAAACAACAAAATTTCTTTTTGAAGTGAGAGTACAAAGCGAGTAACAAACAAAAAGTAAGGGGAACAAAAAAGCATTTTTTTTTGTGAGAACGCCAAACAGCCGATCGCTTGACACTTTTCATGATTTTACCAGAAGAAAAAGTTCGTGTAAAATCTTGCACTTCATTCTCTACACAACTCTCCAAAAATCGCTCTCATTTACAGGATTTTGGAGTACGGTAACATTTTCCCTGTAACTTCCTGCAAGTTCGTATAAAAACCTGTAAGTTCATGGAGTTTATGAAAAGTGTCAAACGATATGTAGGGCTGCGTTTGTAAACAATCGATGCAATAAATTTCGGAAAGGCTGTCAAATTGAGAAATCAGTTGCATGAGCAGTCACACCTTGCATGGAAAGTGTCTTTCGAAAGAGGTTTTTATTTCCGAACGGCGAATTGCAGGAAAAATTTCTGAAATCGCTTTTTGGCTGTGCACACAGCGAATGAGTTTCTGGCAATCTTTCTCGATACTAAAATGCAACCATGGGCGGTGGGGTTGTCGTTTGTTTGCTATTTCTCTTGTAAAAGTGAGAAAATATAGGTTATAATTAACATATTTGTCGTGAAAACCAAAATTTTACGATTAAGTATATTAAGCAAAATAATATATTTCAAGCATTTTTGATATTTAATTCAACACTATTTTTTTGTCATTTTACACAAATTCACGATCAGGGCCACACGGCAACACTCGATTAGTTTGACAGCACTTGCAGAAAAAATAAAAATTGCTAGTGCAGCACGAGCAAGTTGAAATATATTTCCGAAATCGATTTTCGCTCTTGCTGTTGCAGTCCCACCTTGCAACTTTTATTTCTGAAACTGATTTCCGAAGGGTGACAGAAAGATCTTTCTGGCTGTTCACACATCGAAATAAAATTTCTCTTCCTCAATTTGACAGCGAATTGCGTGCGAAAGACGGAAATATTGCCACGTCTGACAGGCTCTTTACATGGGTTAAAAAATGGAAGTACAGTAAAACCCGCTTAAGTACCTCAGACAAAATGTCAGCTTTATGAAATTGGAAAATTGGAAATTGAGTTAGCTCCATACGCACGCCGTTTATTTTCGGTTGGCCACATACAAGTTGTATGTGCATGAGAAACTTTTGACAGTTAATTGGCGGCGTGCGTGAATATTAGGTTAATAATAATAATAATAATAATAATAATAATAAATATTATTACGATTATAATTGATTGGCGCTTACACATATGTTAGTATTTGGCCGAGCTTCTCCTCGTTAGGTTAGCCTGTTAACCCTCTAGTAAGCCAATTTTTTTATGAGTTGAAAAATTCAGGAATGGGTGGTTTTAGCACGAGAAATCCAAAACTGACGTCCATTTCGATCTGTGACAGTAACTTTTTCCTACAAGGGAGAAAAACCAAGACCGTCTAGAGACGGGCTCGCCGATATACTTGCACATATTTTCAGCTTTCTCTTACACAATGTCGACCTACGAACCGGCAATCCCGTCTGCAGATGGTCAAAAATGCAAACTGGGTTTTTATATGTCGGCAAGCCGGTCTGTAGACGGTCTGTGTTCGAAAGCAGTTTTCTCCATTTCGAATGGTGACATAATTATAAAACTTATATTAAAATACGGTGCTTTTAACTACGAAATCCATCGATTTTTTTTATATCAAACAATTTTTCAAAAGAAAAAGTTTCTTTAATTATGAAATTACTAAATAGCAAGAAATAATTAATTTTAACCGTGTCCTTCACAATCTGTAATTCAACTGCCGATTAAAATAAAACGGATTGACATAACGGATTCAAATTTACTTCGCCGTAAGGGTACGATTTTTGTCTAAAGATCTAGCCTTACGAATATAGAAAAAAAGTATTATAGGTGCACTAAAAAGGTGTTTAGTTGACGACCGTCTGGAAGCGGTTCAGCCTACTAGAGGATTCGTTCACGCTTGCCTGTTTACAACAATAAAATACACTACACAATTAGTCTGTTCCTTTGAACTTCGGAATAAACCCTGTGGAACTGTCAAACTACAAGGTTACTCTCTCAAGTGAGAGTAAAAGGAGAACAGATGCAGAAGTGCACGGGAACGCAAAAAGCACTATTTCCTGTAAAAACGTCAGTCGTTTGTTTATATGTCATTGGTACAACACTGATTTGGCTGAAATATCACTAAATAATTATTAAAATCTATACATATTCAAATATTTCGTTGTTTACTTCAATTTTTTTTAACAACTATAAGGTTCTTTGCTTTCACCGCTTTCTGTTTTTGTTTGCACATGTAAATCAGCTGATCGTTTGACACTTTTTATGAACTTGCAGGAAAAAATACTCCAGACTAAATCCTGTAACATCCTGTAACTTCTGACTAGGAATAGTTGCTCAGTTACTCTCTCAAAAGTGTTCCCACTTACAGGTTCTATGTCAATGGTGGGTTTCACACTGGAACATTTCTGCCACAAGAACAACTCTGTTTGTAGGAAGGAGAGGCAGTGCGGTGAGGTAAAGTTTCTCAAAAAGTTGTTTCAGCTTCTACCGCGTATTAAAGTGGTAGTTCTGCTGCAGCGCACTAACACATACGCAACTACGAAAATGCCGCTACGCCATGGTGTTACCGCTACGCAACTTTCAAGCGAAGAAGTTACAAATGCATTCAAACGTTCTGTACGTATACTCATTTTATTCTGCTAATTTTCATCCAGTGTGAAACCGTGAGAATAATTGTTCTGTAAGTTCTGACTAAATCCTGTAAACCGGACTGCTATTGGAACAGACTAAATAAAAAATTTTAACCAGATAACCAGATAACCAGACAAGTGTGAACAACCTCATTGATTATTTATACATACATACAGTTTGGACCAAATTCAAAATGATACTGTTTGCCGTTTATGTTTATTCATTTTTATGATTTTTCAATTAAAACACAGTTCATTCCCTAACAAATACCACATAAACGTAAGCTTAAAATTTTGTAGAACACTTAAAATTCATCAAATTTTCATAAAAATTTCAAATTTTTTTCTTAAAAGTGACCCTATTCGATTTTAGAGTAACAAGTTGCAAGTGGCAAAAAATTATCGTTGATTTTTTAGAATTTTTTCGCCGAAGGTGCTGCGGTTTTCTTCACATAAAAGTAAATTGTGTTTATTCGTTATATTGAAGCAAATGCTACGAAAAAATCTAAAAAATCCACATTAATTGTTAGCCACTAGAAACATGCATGCTGTTACACTGATGGTGCAAATTAATATCGATTGTGTAGCGCAACCACTGAACTTCAAATTATGTAAATAATTAAAAAAAATTTAAAAGAGCACTTTAAAGAGGAAGATTATAAGTAAAATGGATACGAAAAATTTAGGTACTTAGGCGCGCTGGGTAAATAAGCGGGGAGATACTTAAGAGAGGGATTTTTTTCCGATTACATAAAAAAAATTCACGGTGCCCAAAAATGGTGGCTACCTAAGTGGGTTAGGTACTTAAGCGGGTTTCACTGTAGTTACAGGAAGAGTGGTTTTTCGCGTTCTCGCTTCTTGGCAGCTTTATAAGTTTTTATACGAATTTATTTGGAACGCAACTATTGAAAAATTAAAGCTGCAGGTGTTATCGAAGATCAAAAGACCAAATCATATATTTCTTCAATTCACGATATATCTTTTTCGTTGGCGCCCTTCGGACGCGCTTAAAAAAAATAATAACTTTGGTCGGCCTAACTCCGGCTCCGCAGGCCACAGTTGTTTTGCGAAAAATATATTAAAATCACGATTTTCAAAAAACCGTAATTTGATCTTTTGGCCTATAGTAACAATTGAAGTTGTGGTTTCCCGTGAAAAAAGGTGCACCCTATTTCGAGTATATAAAATTTCTTTTTTAATTTTAGCATTCTTCGTTTTTGTTTAAATTACCTTCGTTTAATAATTTCGTATTAACCGATAAGCCGACTCGGCCAACTAAATTAAGTTATAAAATAATACAAATACATATACATATGTACATAAAATATACATAGATATAAAATCCGAAACCGTGCTATCTAACACGATTAAGTGATTGGGATTTTCGTGTTAATCAAAACCTATCACCGCATGACGGTGTTGTTGTCGTTGCCCATAGAGAGATTCTCTCTATCTTTTCTATCAACAGCAATTTGATATGTTGATATGATATGTTGAAGGCAGAACAGACTTCGCAGGTTTTCGAACTAGTGTCATTTTATTATTTTTTTTTTCTAAACATTTATTATGCCACCAGTGGGAGGGGAGTGGGCGGGGGACGCAATTGCAAGCGCGCGAACGCGGACCGCCGCGACGCTGGGCACTTTCAAAATTGTATACATACCTACAAATCCGTCCATTTAACTTGTTCATGTACTACTTTTTATCAAATATAACTGGGTGAGTGACTACCTTTGTGCACTATTTTGCTTTATTACTCAATTGTTAAGTTAAAAAA
This sequence comes from Rhagoletis zephyria, assembly GCF_001687245.7. Classification (NCBI taxonomy): domain Eukaryota; kingdom Metazoa; phylum Arthropoda; class Insecta; order Diptera; family Tephritidae; genus Rhagoletis; species Rhagoletis zephyria. Next base: position 33,331 of record NW_016158920.1, on the reverse strand, counting down.
TTGGTCTTATTGCTCAACGAGAAATGAAATACATAAATCAAATTTGCGTTATTTCACATTCAATTGGAAAATAACACAAATTTGCGTTATTGCCGTTTGTGTTATTTCATTCCGTCTTCATCGGATGGGAGCTCGGATTCGTCTTCTCCACAACTTTCTGTGCTGCTACGATCTATTATTTTTTGAATATATTAGCGTACTTATTTACGGAATGTAAAAGTTCAGTACAAGAGCTGAAAAATCAGTACTGTTCTGATCAACTTATATCAGAGTGATACAATGACTGGCAACAGGGGACAATTTAACAGCTTCACGAAATCTGATTTCACGGACCGGAACTATACAAAAACGAATTTTACTTACATTTGGCAGCTCTAACAAAAATTGCGTAGTCTGTAGGGAACGCCCTTGTGATGGACCTGGCAAGATAAAATCAAATTTAAATCAGTAAGCTTGCTGTCCTTTAACCATATCAAGAAAGAGTCTTCTGTAATTTGTTTGAACATATTTTAAATATATATATTTTTATTTCATATTTCACCTTTAATATATCTCATATATTGTATGTATATGATTTTGTCTTAATAATCATTATTTCAGTTTTTCACATTGCATTTCTCCATTAGTACTTCTTTATATACAACTTACACTTACATAAATCTAAACGTTGTTTTTTGTTTAATATTTTTTTATAATAATAATCATAAAGAGCGATCTTTAAAAATCATCTTCACCGACATCGTTACAATAATAATCAGAATATATGTATGTATGTATATATATACTTTTTATCCACTAATTTATTGTGTGTATATATACGCATGTGTATGTATATTATCGGTTTATACGAGAGACTGAATATATGTATGTATGTATATTGATGTCTAATTTTATATGCATAAATCATGGATCAAGTAAGAGTTGTTACTGTAATATATTTGGTACTTTTACTGCTGTCAAATACCTATATATATATATTTTGTTTTAATTATTGATTACTTCATAAACCTTAATTATTTAGGTATGTATGTTGTCTTATTTTTTTATTAATTTATTATTTTCTTTAAGTTAATAACATTAATCATTCTTCCGACTTTGCCTATGCAATAAACTTAAACTACTCGCGCTAATTTATGTATGTATGTATGTATGTTTACTTCTGAAATTTCTTTTCATTATACAATATTTGCAAATTTTCTGGTGTTTTATGCATTGAAGTATAAAAATCCTTAAGACCTTTTCCACAATTTATCATTGATCTTACGAAAACTTAATGACTAAGAAAAATGGGAAATGTTTTGTTTTTTGAATATTTATTTTAAATTTTTAACTGCGTTTTATATAATGTATAATGAAATACAAACAATGCCTTTTATTAGAAGAACATGCTTTCTTAATTTCTTATTTGCACTATTTCTCTCTTACTTTGCTTTATCCAATCATTCATGTTTTAACAGTCAATAATAAAATTCTTCGTACATCTAAGTATGCTTTTCTGTATTCTAACTATTTGTCGCCATTGCAAGATTCCAACCAGTACGTTTTTTCTACGTATTCACATTCCTGTGCACCTTTCGATTACAATTAACAATTTTTATTTGTTCTCGGTTATTTATTTATGTATGTATGTCCTTTGTATGCTGTCTACATATTACTAATGTTTGCTAAGTTGTTCTCTATTCCTCCACTTTGTGTTTATGTTCTCTTTTGCTCTTCATTTCATTTGTACATTTTTCTTTGTACGTGAAGCTCAAATTGGCTACGTACAGTACCTGCCACTTGTAAACGTGCGCGCAAATCAGATCAATTTTTCGCTTATGGTTTCCTAAGCAGTTCATTTTCCACTCAAAATACCAAAATGTAGGCGTTCTATTGCCGTTTCTTTATTGAGTCTTAAAATAATACTTGTATGCAAATTGAAATAAAAATATTCGGCCCTATTATGGTTGTCGACGTCGAGGTTGATGCAATTTTTTTCATATGTTTCAGTTGGTCATATGAGGCCCATTTTTT
>NW_016158920.1:0-30581 GCF_001687245.7 Rhagoletis zephyria | reverse complement strand
TATGAAAAAATGACATCGACCACGACAACCATAATAGGGCCGATTGTTTGTAAGCAATTTGTTACACTGTTCGGTTGATCTTTTCTTGAATTCAAATGTGTTTCAATATGTCTCCTCTTTTCTGAAAATATTTATACAGATGTATTTATTTATTTAATGCATAGTTTTATTTGAAATGCTTGTAGCAAGACTCTATTTTACAATTGCCTGATTTTTATATATCTGTTTTATATATTTCTGTAAACAATGTTTTTTTTTTTGTTAGATTTCCTCTCAGCGTCATTTCAAAGTTTTTTTGTGTTGCGGTTTATTTAAGTACATATGTATGTGGATTCGTTCAGTAAATACTTATTTTTAATAAATATGAGCTATTTGCTTGGTTTATTAAAATATATATATATTTTTTTATTTTATTCAATAGCTTTGCCATCATGAATTAAGATTGCTGATTAGGTAATGTAAATCGCGTTACGACTGAATACTAAACAATAAAAGAAACATATGTAAATTTAATAAGTTCACCAGATTGATGTATTTCTGAAGAAGAAATTGTCGTCATCGGTTCTCAAGTTTGCTTTGGGGACAAACAATTTTCGGCCGTTGGTGTCTTCGTTCTTGACCAAAAACATACACCGGAGATGTCCGAACACGAAACCGATTTGTCTCCAAACTAAACTTGACCAGCGAAGAATGAAAGAATCAGCCAACACCAACAAATAAGTCTCACAGACCAAAGTTCTAAAGAATACTTCTGGTCATATGTCTTGCTTAAGAAGAACAGTTCCTCAGTTCAGCACGATTTACTTATGTGGCCAATGTTGCATAAAGGAATGCTTATGCATGCAATCAAGATTATAATGTATCGAGGAAACAAAGTCTGAATACCATTCTTGGAAACCTAGGGATCTAATACCGCTTCAACGATAAGAAAATGCGCTGGCCTTTGGCTATTTTCATCAGATGCCCTTTATGATTTTACTCCATTAATACCCACCAAATGTAAGCACTGATCTCACCACTGAAGAAAGATCTGGCCTGGACTTTGGTGATAAAGGAGGCTCAATGAAATTTCCCTATTAAACGAATGGGGACTCTTGAACGAATTGGAGAAACAGTCCACACACACATTGTCAGGGTGGCATATTAGGCAATTGATTGGTTGGGAAAAATCAAACTTTTTAACCTAGAAGATATTAATGATCCATCAACACTGACCTAATGCAGATTTGAGATACAGTTATAATATCTTAGCTTAACTTCAAACGCGACTTATTTCAACATATTAATAATTCATCAGTAAAATGCTTTGTCTTCAAAGTTTTCAGGACTATGCGGTGACATACATAATATCTATACCCTAATATGCTACTCACTATATTGACCGAGCTGAGAGAACTGTATGGAAAAATGTCTTTACGGGTATCGGGCGCATTCTGTGCTCCTAATTTTTGTTACCTTAAAACTTCGACAGAAAAGTTTCTTACGAGAAATTGTACGGACGCTTTATACTGAAACGAATTTTTGCCATCCCTTGTCAAGTTTGGTTTGGAGATAAACCGGTTTCAGCATTGGCAAACGTACCAAAAGAAACACAGTTTTTACCTTAAAAACTGGTATTGGCCAGCCTTTCTAAAAGTTTTTGTTTCGGTTCCAAATGTTTTGACCACCACTGTAGGTATATGAGAGTTGAAGCCTGTGCTAAAGGAAGTACCTTTTGCCGAATTTTTTGTCATACCTGCTGTTCCTGTGTGAGTGATAGTAATAAACCGCAGCGGTGCGAAGATATTGGGTAATCGATTCCCACTGCTCATTTACGTTACGGTCAATGAGTGTTTCTTATTTAAGCTGGATTAAGAGTCGATTGCGAAAGCCTCGGGTGTCGTTTGTGACGGTAGTTTTTCGACGTCGAACTTTCGATAACGAACGTTTTATGGATACTTCGATGCTGGTGTGTGGTACAACTAAATAACTAGCTAGCTCTATCCGTTGGCGGAGCTATTTTCATCAAGACGGAACAGCAATTTCCGACTGTTGGACCAAATATGTTTAACTTTCATACGGGTTGTGGCAATTCCTTCACTGATGGAGTGAACCAGGACACTAATTGTCGAGGTCACCGCCCAACTACAAATATGTCGCACGCTGCAACCCATTACTGGGAGAGTTTTTGAAGATGCACATTTCAATAGCGAGCCGCTTGCTCCACGTCGGTATAAGTAGGTGCGGCCCCACCGCCGAAGCCTCCTCTCACGAGCTGGCGAGGCTCCCCGAACGGGATAGGGGTTGAGTATAGTGGTGCAACTGTAACTGCATACCAAGGAATAAGGAGAGGAAAGAATTTTCTGGACTAACGAAAACCACGAGATAATTGAGAACAAAAAAAAAATGAATTGAATTGAATTGAAGAAGTTTGCTGAAAATCTGAAACGTTTGTTACATAAAAAAGTTTTAATAAAAAAAGTGAGGGTTCACAAGATGTAAATGGAGGTTCATGAAAATTTATCTAGTTTCGATAGCAAAGAACAAACCAAAGCGAATTAATATAAGGTGGTGTTACTAGCTCAGCTGATTTTGTGTAAGTGTTTCGCCGCACGGCTTCTGATATCAAATTGAAAAATTTTGTTTGAATTTCTACACACACTCTTACAGATTTTGACAGTTTATGACGCCAAAGCAAAAACAAAATACATGTAAATTTTTGTTTTTGTACTCCTGCTATCACCTTATATTAATTCGCCTTGGAACAAACATTTTGGCTTGGCTTTACCTATCAATGTACTCAAAAAATTAAAAGCAGCAAAAAAAATAAATTTTTTTCGGTGATTTCTGACAGGCTGTGAAAAATGGTCCCATTGAGCAATAATAAGCAATTTGCGCCTCTAAATAAGATTCTAATTTTTGGATTTCTTGCAATCCTAACAGATAAAGCGAGGAAATTATTCTGCAAATTTTTTTAGTTTATTTTTTATTCACGGGCTTGAAGAAAATTGTTTCAGTTAGGCCGGCATTTGGATCAGAGCCTGTTTATTTGGCTTTAATTCATTTTTATTTTTAAACCTCCCTTAATTTATTGAAGTAGTGTATTTTAAGACTGAGTTTGCAAAAATTCCTCACTGTGGAATAAAATTTTCATGCATGCATGGGGCATGCTCATTGAGCAATTAAAAATTTTTTCGAAATTTTGTATTTTGTTTATTACAAATGGGAAAAATTTTATGTTTTACTTCCAAATTAATTGTTTTAAAGAAGTGTATTATATAATGAAGCTTACTTACATAGCTTATGTTTTGAATGCAGATGTTTTTTTAATTTTTTTTGTCGTTTTTGCTAAAAATTTATGGTAAAAATTTGCCACAAAGCTGAATACATACTAAATTTTTTTTAATATAGAGTAATTAAGGAGTGCAAAATTTTTATGAAAATTTCCATAAAGTTTAGAATTCGAATTGTTGGAGTTTTTGTTTGTATAGGCATATACTATAATTTTATAAGAAGTTATTGGAAAATCGAATGTCGATTCTCGAATTTTTCGTATCGATTCACGCATCGAATCGAAACTAAGAAATTGAAAAAAAAATCGAATTGGAAGGGCTCGATTAATCGATTTTAAAACGGCATTTTTAATATGTACATCAGTCAAAATCGACACAAAATCATGTTCCGAACCTCATTTTCATGGCTGATTGGAACACCCGATAGTCTAGAACTCACATTAATTCGATTAAAATTTACATTCCGTTCTGGAGGCCATGACTTGTACTATTCGACTTCCAGTTGTGCACCCTTGTTCGAGCAGTGGAAAACTTTCCAATGCAAACCGAGTTCGTTGCTGTGGAAGGCAAATGGTGGCGCTTTGAATATGGTGTTTTATAATTCTAGTCATTGGATTACACAATAATTGACAAAAAATTAGAAAAATATGTATTCAATACATTGTTCCAAAACATTTGCTAGGACTAAGTAGTGTAATAAACTAAAACGTAAACTAAAGAGGAAAACTAATTTTTTTATATTCCGTACAGCCGTCCTTTAAATTAGCAAATTGAAATAATTGAATATTCTTATTTGAAATTCTTGTTCTTCTTATTTGGCGATTTTAGCCAAATAGGTATAGTCGTTGTGCTTACGTTGCACGGCTATGCTCAATTCCGACTCTTGCGTCCTCGTTTGCGCACTCCTGGCAACGTGAGCAACCCGATTGCCAGATGCGGCAACCAATCCGAGTGGAGACTTGGGTCACGGAAGAAAGAGACGGAGTTTCGGTGAGGCCACTCCGACTTATTCGGTTAGGTGCGCTGCAAGCAGGTGTCTGTCTACATATATATACGTTATTTGGTTGCGAAGCGACCCCCGTCCCAGCAATGGGTTGTGCGCTGAGTTTGGGACCCGCCACGTAAAAACAAGCTCGAATGAAAAAAAGAACAAAGCTCCGATGAGACTCCCCTTTTGATGACGACTACGTCCAATGTTTAAAGGACTACGATTTGACGGCATACAGCCGGAATGTCCGGACCCTTAATGGGCAAGGTACCTCTGCCCGGCTGGTTAATTTAGTCGTAAGGACAAAAGCTGACATTACCGCCATCCAAGAAATGCGTTGGACGGGGCATGACAAAACATGTCTGGGGCCTTGCGGCTTCTACTACAGCTGCCACGAAAAGGAGCGCAAATTTGGTGTTGGATTTGTGGTGGGAGAGAGGCTTCGTCGTTATTTGAATTGGCTCATTAGAAAAAGGGTACGATGATATTTCATAAGTCGTAAAAGTAGGTTTAAAGCTAGCACGTATGAAAATGTTGGAAATAAAGCAAAACTCAAATTTTGGCATTATTCATCATTTAAAAATTAAATAAAGTTAAATTTGCTTTATTGCCGTTTGCTTTATTTTTCAGGAATTTATTACAACCCACATCACTTCGATAGGCTCACTTAATTTTTCTTTAAGATCGGATAAGCTCTTAATCTCTTTTTGAATTATAATTGCATCGTTTGGAATTGTTTTTTAAATGCTTCCGAAGCTTTTTGTGTCGTTTAACAAAAAGCCGCATATCAAACGGACTATATAAGGTAAGCACCTTACTCTTAATAACTTTTTTTATTATTGATTAGTTCTCAAAATAAAACCAAAAGGAAAGGTCTCTGTATAATTAAAATTAGAGAAATAAGCCTGGTTCTTGAAGAAAAAAATTTACCTGTTTAAGTGAAGCGGGTTGTAATTTGAATTGGAAAATCCATAGTTCAACCTTTTTTAAAGAACTCGTAACTTTAAATGAAAGTTCCTTTTACAGATATTGCCTATTCCTGTCAATAAATGATAATAAAAGTACCTTGTAGATGTTTGTAATGGAAGACAACAAAAGTGGTTTGAAAACAACTTCTTTTTTTTCGTAAAATTCATAAAATTAAACTTTTACCGGATTTTTTTTTTTAATTTTTAGGAAATTGTTTTGGATTAGAATGGGCATTTTGTCACATTTTGAAGGTAACTTTTTACTAGTTTTAAGGTCATCAAATCCGATCCCAGCTGATAAGGTAGTAGATAAAATAATAATAAAGCGAATAAAGTTGATTGATGGTTATAGAAAAAACTTCATTGTGGTTTTTATGCATACAAACACATACAAATATACACACATACATATTTACTACCTTATATACATACATACATATGTAGATTTTATGCGCGTATGTACATATGTATATCCGTATGTATGCATGTCATTATGGTATTTTAAATTTCAACTATTTATGAATGTATATTTTTTTTATCTAACCGACTTCAACGAAGAAGGAGGATATCGATCGGAATACTTTTTTTACGTAAGTTACCGAATAACTGTGGACCTTTTTTTTTATCGAAAAGGTGGCACCTCTATGATGGTCTCATGCTAATTTGCTTAGGTTCCGATCCTTGTATCATGACGAAATGAACGGTACTCCTCAATTCGTATATAAACATTGAAGTCGGTTTTTGTTTTTTGCTTAAAAATTACATTTTTAATTTATCGCTTGTCGTTTTTTTTCTACTTTCTTTGGTCAAGGTAGCGTTGTAAAGATTAATTGGGATACTTTTAATTTTCTAGTAAGTATATTACTTTTCTTCAAGCAAAAAATTAATATTTGATTTAATATGCACCATGCTTTCGTTTGAATATCTATATGTATGTATTAAGTTTTGATAATTTTTCGCGCACTTCTGTATTTATGTCTGCATGCATGTAAATACTTGGGTGCTTGTTTGTATATCTTTGTTTATATTTTGCATATTTTTTGCATTTGCTTTGTTCGTCGAGATGAGGTAGCATAATTTTGTGTAATTTTTTTTTAATGTGTATGTTTTTATGATGTCGGTATTCATTTATTTTTCTTAATTTCTTTGGAACTTGGGAACACAGACGTTTAATGTATTTAAAGGTTAAATTTTATGGAAAAACTTCATAGGAATACATATAGATACATATGTATATGTATATGTCTGTAAGTAGGTGCTTTTGTAAGGTGACCGCAAAAAGGGGTTTTTCAACAAAATGTAAACATTTTCAACAGAATTAAATATAAAGAGTTTCCAACAAATAAAACGGGCATATAATTTTTACTTGCTTTTTGTTTTGTATACTCAAGTTTAGGCTACTGGTTGAAAAATAACAAAAACAATTTTTGCGCATTTTAAATAACAGTTATTATTTTATTTTAATTTTTGTTTAAATATTTAATAATTTTTGTTGTTTGCTTTTAAAAATTTTGCTTTAGCGCGCTTTCACTAGTTATTAGATTCAACCTTCTTTGTGTTTTGTGTTATTTTTTTTGTCTAACAGGAGTTTCAGTTTTCAGGTGCTTATGGTTTAAAAGGTTGCTTAAGGTAGATTTTTTTCATTTTTACTTTGTTTCGCTTTGCTTTACTTGCTTGCATTTGTCTTTAGCTATTTGCATGCAGCTTAAATATTGAAAGATTAAAAATTTTTTTTTTTTTTTTTTTGGAGGATTGGTAGTTATGTATATAAAAAACATTAAAACCTAGGAAAAGGTCGTATAATGATTAAGTCTACTAACTACTTACAAAGTGTTTGGTATTTTTCTTATGTTAATTTTTAGGTTATATAGGTTTGCACAAAAGACCTCTTTGGTCTTACCTCGCTTTGTATACATATATACACTTTACTGCTCTATTAATTAAATCAAGTTGTATGCAGCGTCTGCATTCAAATACAAACTTTTTTCGACAGCAGTTATTTTTTGCCGCTGGTTTTCCTTTCTTCTTTTCTTTAAGTTGGGCATTTTTCAATTGTACCTCTGCTTCACTCAGTCCTCTATTTTCTGCTTCCAAATAATGCATATTTTTTTATATTTCTTGCAGATTTCATTTACATTTTCTTTTTCTTATATCTACTCTTAAGCATTTATATACATACACATGTAGTCTTTATCAAGTTTTCTGCAATATTTTTAGATCCTCACATACATACATATAGCTGTTGTGTTACGCTAACATTTAATTTTAAAGAATGCAAATCATAAGCTTTCAAATAAATTTTCATTTCTTCCCTATATTGCCAGTCCCAGTTATACGTACATATATACATACATATTATCTTGTGTATTGTATATAATCAATGCAGTAATCCATTCAATGCTCTACTGCCCCACCCAGAAATTGCTGCGTTATTTCGCGCCCCACCCGCCCCTTTCGTAGTATAAAGAATACTTTACATTTCATTGCTTTGCGTGTGCCGGAAAATCTGAACTTAATCCAACTTCCATATACATAAGTATTGTAAGTACTTCAGACAACTATTCTCTTAATTTTTTTCCCATTTAATTTTTCACTGTTTCTAACTCTAGGCTCCATTTCAGGCGCGCATAACAAAGCAATTCACAGCCTTATTACATTTTTTATCCCACAAGCATCCCCATTTCTTATACAATTTACAGCTACTTAAATACATACATTCATGCGTGCATACTTTTGGCGACATACATATGGAAAGTTTTGCAACTCAATCAGCTAAAAAATTTTCAGTTTTTCCCAAACGCTTAAATGCATGCCTTATTTGCAAGCCCGCGAATGCTACCTTTTTTTTAAATTTATTATTGTAAGTGTGCTTTTTATGTTTTTTTTTTGTTTTCAAAGAAGTCTCTCTTTCTATTCTCTCTCTCAGTGTGTTTTTTTCTTACCTTTCTACATGCTGCACCTTGAATCAGTTTTTATTTCTGTTTCAAAATATTAATACGTATATATTTATTAGGTTTCGTCTACTCTACACTTATAAGTTTAGAAAATTTTGAAAAATTGTGCTCAAGCATAGAAATTCTAAGGTCTAAAAATTTACGGAAATAATTAACTTGAAATCACCAATTGCATTTGTTGCTCGTAGTTTCATTTTTACATTTTGTTATAAGTTTCTAAGAAAAAACAGTCAATTTTATTTAAAATTTAAGATTTTTTAGTGTAAGCATTTTTATGTTATTCCTAATTTACAAATAAACGTATTATTTATATTTTTTAGTTTTTTTTATTTCATCTTTTATTATCATTATTTTGTTACTCCTCAACTTAGTCTAAAATTTTTGAATTTTTTGATGTTTTTTTATTACATTTTAGTAAATCTTTCGGGTTTTTACAAAATTTTGTTAGCCTCTAACTTACACGCTGGCGCATATTTTTCTTTCTTGCAAAAGTTGCTACTTTTTTTTATTGAAAAAACTATTAAAATTTCATAAATATCTAAATAAATTAAAAAAATTGCACTTTTCACTCGAATATTAGCACACATCAATTACGTTTGCTTTCTAATTTTATTTCAAAACTAATAATAAAATAAAACAAAAATAATAATTAATTTGCAATAAAAAAGCTTGGTTTCGCCAAATATTGAAAAAAGTGAGCTATCTAATTAATTTGATTTGCTAACTAAATTTGATAATAAACTAAATTCATGGCAGCAGCGAAATTCCGTTAACCAATAAACATAAAATCTTATAAGCTTAAACTTTTTAAAAACATATTAAATTAAAGTGAAAAAGTTTGAAATGTGAAAACTACTTAATAAATATTTAAAAGTCACAAAATTATTGGCGATAAACACGACAGCAGTACTGAAATTTTATGAAGGTAGTTAAAACCAAAACAAATTGTTGAATAAATATTAATTTTTCTGAATTCAAAAAATATTAACAAAGTACATATCGAGCCCCAACCGCCAAAAAAGTGTTAGCGAAATTTTTGGATAAATGCTCTAGGAACATTTCTGCATCAAATAGAAAATTTTGAAAAAATGTCGCTAACATCTTTTTGGCGTTTAGGGATCGATATGTTTTTTTTTTTAATATTGGACCGTATGAATAAAAACTAAGCAATTGCCTTTTCTTAAAATTCCATACCTTTTACTTCAATTTTGTTTGGATAAAGGCGAATTCATCGTTTTAGTTCTCTCTTTGTGAGAGAAACGCAACAACAACGACATGGAAGAAAAAGTTCAGAACTATGTAGAATGATGCATCCGCCATAAATCGAGTAAAAGGCCTGAAATTTTAAGAAAAAGCAATTGCTTATTTTTTAATCATACGGCCCATTGTTGGGAAAATATCCGTCATCGAGCTATTTGATAAAATTAATTTATGACAAGATTTTTCATGGCAGAAATGCTCTCGCAAGTTTGGCCTCGCCAGCCTTTTCTTTTTCTAATTTAGATGTTGGCTGTACCAGGGATAGAGCTCAGGTCCTACAGATTGGTAGTACGCACCTCTAACCATGCAGCCATAACGGCGTTGTGCAATCTTCAGTGTCACAACCAAAACAAATAAAATACATGTTACCGGCCAAACCCGATTTTCGGGCAAATTAGTTTTGCCTAGACTAAACTGGCGATAGGATATACCGATATAGGTATAAAAAAATAAACCTAATCAATCCAACTCCAGCTACACAGTCCACAGAATTGTTGCGCCGAATTTGTTTCTGCGTAGGATTTCCTCGGCCGTGCTTAAAAAAAAAACATTCATTAGTTCAAAGCCGGCGGCGCAGTCACCGGTATATTAGTTGCATTCCCCGATTCACCAGAAGATGCAAGGATTTGCCAAAATTTACCAGAAAGCGTTCCTGTATTCGACTATCTGCCACATTTGACAACAAATGAGAGAGCAAATGAGGTTCCCTCTTCGCCAGAAGTTGCATGATTTTACCCGATCAATTTTTGCTGATAAAATCTGATAAAGTCAACCATCAGCTGTTCTGTATTAACAAAGCAATTTCAATTTTCAGTAAACCAAAACAAAAGCGTTGCCGTACTTCTTAGTTTTCCTCTGCTTCTGTGAGAACGATTTTGGTTTTTGACAGTCTTACCAGTTCTTTCTAGAATATTTGGGGAACGAAAACCACTGTTATGTCCCATTATTTTCCGAATTCTACATATTAGGTTGTCAAAACTTGTCTAAACTTTTTTATCACAGCGTATTAGTTTTCGTGCTTTTTTGAATTTTTAATCTTTTATGTCAACTCAGCCTTTTTATAATTGGCTTATAAATAACTAGGTCGGTCTAAGAGCTAAATACTGCAATAACCCTAACAAGGGTAAACATTCGCCAAAACTATTCCCGGATCCATCATCCTCACAAAAATTCCGCCCTTTGTTAGACAATTGTCAGCCTAGGAGACAGAATGATGCAGGGCGTAAAGATCCTCCCGTTTGGTGCGCGTCGGCGGTGTTACTGCTTTTCAATCGGCGGTAAAAGATCAAAGTTTTTTACATTCGATTCAATTAAAACTTGGGTTACCGAAAGACAACTACAAACTCGATCTTCAAAATGTTTCAATGTTTTCGTTGAAGCATTTCTGGATTTAATTATACCAGTTTGGTACTTCGTTTATAAAGTCAGATTTTGATCCGTTTCATTAACCGAAGAGGCCTCATCTCACTAAACTACATCTTCTTCTTGCTTGGCGCCGTAACTGCCTAATACTAAGTTCAGACAGAAATTTAATTGATTAAGTTAACCTACATATTAATTGCGCTACTGCTTTTTGGTATTCACACACAGTCAGCTGCTCGATTAGCTACAGTGATGGAAAAGTTGGTACAATCGTACATTTATTTAGTTTGAAAGTACATTCGTACAAACACACCATTTTAGGCAAATGATATCAAAGGGTAGCCAAAGTAACCTAACTGTAGTTGATTACGCCAGAAATACAGAGAATACTTCCTTTTTAAATGTCAGATCGAAGAATTCGGAGGAAAGTGATTCACTTTTTCGAAAACGTAGTTTTGCTTAGAACTGCTCTAAGAGATTTTTTCAGAGCAAAATTTGTTTAATGTGAGTCTAGAAGTTGGTATGGTACAGAAGGGAAAGGTTATCCTCTTATTTTCTTTAATATATACACATTAAAATACATAGGTGTTTTTTCGCAGGTAAGGTAACTTTTAAAATAAAATTGTCCATCCCTGATGAAATATCAGCTGCAAAAGAGGAAAAAACAAACAGCTTATTGATATTTGTTTAGTAAGCATTCCTGAAGGTTACAATTAAATATACCCAGCAGGGTTGCATGAAAAAATTTGTTCAATTAGTCTTCAATTAAGCGTTAATCGAGCAATTAAGAATTGAAATTTTAAATGGTAAACCGAGCTCAATTAGCGTCTTAATCGAGAAAGTTTGGCTAACTGCTCGATTAGCGGCCAGTCTGAACAAACTTTAAACTGTTTCTCAAGGTTGTATGCTCTAAATAACCGAGCCAGCGAAGAAACGTAAGTTTTTTCGACAGTTCGGTATCGTACATTTTTCGTATATGGATACGTATGGATCTGAAAAACGTTTGAAAAATATCATGCTATCTGTCGCAATAAATGGATTCGTTAGTTTTGTTTTATTTTTTCCGAGCTATGAAAATCAAATTTTCTGTACATACACTTCTGTCGCACAATTTAGTAGGAATACGGATCGGCAATGTATCCGAAAATGGAATCGGTAAATGGACGAAAATTTGCATTTCATACACTTGCCTTTTTCGAATTTTTTGCTGGCTGGAAAAATAATTTTCAGAGTTATGAAATGTTTTTTTTTTTATAACAATTTATAAAAACTAAAAAAAGTGCAAAAAAAAATTAACTTGAAAAATATTGTGAATATTAAAAAAAAAATCAACACGTGGTCACTTGTTTCAGTCATTTACATTTGTTACAAATTATACATCGAATAGATTAGTACAGAGTAAAAATTTCGGACAATCTTTTTAAAAGAAAACATTTAATTATAGTTTTAAATATTTATAAATACAAATAAACCGAATGTACAATTTTTGTTCCAAAGGCCGATCTTCATACGATTAATCTCAAAATGAAGTTTGGAATTGAGTTTCATTCGATATCGACAATCGTGATTTGGGGGCTAGTATGATATGGTTTGGAGGCGTCGAATTGAAGCTAGAAAATATCTGATAAATTCATTCGAAAATCATAGAAAACCAAGAAGCTGCGAAACTTGCCCTCTTCACCGAAGTTATCACGCTAGATTCTAAAAGGAAATAACAAGGCATTAAATGGAAACCTATTTTTGATTTAGCTAAATTCTTCACTGAACAACAACCGAACTTAATATGCCAAAAAAGTAAAAAACGATGAAAAACGTAGAAATCGAGTATACCAACCGAATAGAAAAGAAATAAAATAAAACAAAAGATAGATTTTTATTATATTTTTTCAATAATTTTTCAACATTTTATTTTCTTCACTGTTTCCACTGAAGCTCATTATCAACTTTTTCTGCATATATGTTTTTTTTCGCACTTAACATTTATTATTAGCGTTGCAGGTTTGCCGCTGCTTTACATTTGCCATGCGTAATGTTGCAAATGTGTAAATTGCATTACAAAAAAAAAATAATAATAATAATATTTTAATAAACATAATTATAATAAAAATAAAACAAAAGTAAAGTATGCGTCTTACATTTAAAGTTAAAAGATAAATTTCAGTTTTAAATTATTAAAAGCTTAAAACAGCGAAGGCAAATGACTGTCGCATTGGGCATTGTATTTTTATTAAGCTATGTGTGTGTGGGTGTTTTTTTTTGTATAACTTGTAACGCTCGATTTAACTAATATTACATATTTTTATTCATTATGTATTTGCTTATATGCAGTTTGCTTAATATTTGAAAAATTTTCATTAAATGGTTGAGGAATAATAAATAACAATTCACTGTATACTTTTTGTCTGTTTTTTCTTTAGATCATTCATTTATATGTTAAATTTTTAGTGTTAAAACTTAATAGGTAAATACTTAAATTGGGCATAATTATAAAGTTTAATAGTTGTATTAAAATTGTCAATTAAAATTATTAAAATAAATGTATGTGTGTATGTATATGCAGATGTACATATGTTTGTCGCTAAATGTAGCAAAGGTAAATGTAAAAACTTTCAATTGAAACACAATTATTTGCATTTGCTGTTTAAAAGCATAATTTTTCATTATTTGCTTACTACTTAATCTAGAAAAACTAGCATAGTCGAATTTATTTTGCGTTTTTTTTTTTAAATTAATCCATACAAGTTTTAATATTTTACATACATATTTTACGATGCGACGAAATTCATTTACAATTTTAAAATAATACAGTTAATTTAAATGAAACTCATTAATTTACAATTGGTAGATTATAAAATGTCAGCGAAAAAAGTAAATTTAAATGTAAAACTGTTGAAGCCAANTAGCATAGTCGAATTTATTTTGCGTTTTTTTTTTTAAATTAATCCATACATGTTTTAATATTTTACATACATATTTTACGATGCGACGAAATTCATTTACAATTTTAAAATAATACAGTTAATTTAAATGAAATTCATTAATTTACAATTGGTAGATTATAAAATGTCAGCGAAAAAAGTAAATTTAAATGTAAAACTGTTGAAGCCAATTTAAAAAAAAAATTAACTACCTCTTAATGTTTTGTACAACAGTTGGTAGGCTTAATCAAATTAAATATAATTTTTTACTTACATTTCATTCACCTCAAATTTAGTTTAATGTTGTATTTTTCAATAAAAACTAAACTTATAAATTTATTTATATAAAATTGCACAATTTTTTTTATTAATTCTTTACGTAACTCATAAACTAACATTTATTTACTACTGCCTTCCTTGAAAAAAAAACCTGCTTTTGCAACAGTTTTCTTTTCACTATATTAAACTAAAATAATATTAAAACTTAGTACTTACAAAAAAAAAAAAAGAAACTAGCTTTCAACTAAAGCATATCAAATTTCAAACAACATTCCTGTGTGTAGTGAAAAAAATTTATTTAAAAAATTTTAATTTAGTTTGCGTTTTCACGCTTTTAAGCTATCAAAAAAATAAGGCCATATTTTCTTTGAACTAAAAAAAAATTTAGTAAGATAAAAATAAACATTGCATTATCGCCAAAATTTTGTCAAAAAAATTTATTTTTGGTAAAGTTAAAGCAAAGTTTGTATTAAAGAAAAAATAATTGTTTCTTGAAAATTCATTAAAATAACATACATATGTACATAGTTTAATTTTAGTGTAAAGAAATTTTGATTTTATGCTTGCGATTCGAAGTTGGAAACAAATTTTGTCAGCCTAAAGCAAAACAAAGTAGCTAAAAATACTACTAAATATATACATACCTACATTTATATAAAACGTGTATTTGCAGTGTCAAGTTGTTAGCATAACGAGTAATTATGAAGTGCACAAAAAAGTTTGTGCTCATTTTTTTTTTAAATTATTTCTTTTTTTTGCTTGCTAAAAGCTAAAATAGTCTAGCACATAATACGCTAAAATTAGTGTGAAGTCTTTTACGCAAAAAAAGTGATTGCAGGAATGGGTTATTTCTTGTTTTATTTTAATTAGGATGAGCTGCTTTTTTGAAAATTTTGATTCGCATGTAATAATTTTTTTAAGTATTCTTAAAAGAACTGGTTTGTTTGAAAGAGCGCAGAAAGAGAGGGGTTGACAAAGATTTTTATTGTTTTGAAATTTTGAAAAAATAAGCAAATATATTTACATACCTTTATGGGTAAAGATGTTATTTAACGTTAAAATCATGTTGCTTTATTTTATAAATTAACAAAAACAAAATAAATTGTAAAAAATTGTATTTAAGAAATTTTAACTTCACTGAGTTGGATGCAAAAATATGAAAATTAAGGTTGAATATCAAAACGAATTTTTCCACGAAAAAAATCTAACAAAATTTATAAAAAAATTGTTATCAAACTTTTATGACNAAGCAAAACAAAGTAGCTAAAAATACTACTAAATATATACATACCTACATATATAAAACGTGTATTTGCAGTGTCAAGTTGTTAGCATAACGAGTGATTATGAAGTGCACAAAAAAGTTTGTGCTAATTTTTTTTTAAATTATTTCTTTTTTTTTTGCTTGCTAAAAGCTAAAATAGTCTAGCACATAATACGCTAAAATTAAAGTTTGAAGTCTTTTGCGCAAAAGAAGTGATTGCAGGAATGGGTTATTTCTTGTTTTATTTTAATTAGGATGAGCTGCTTTTTTGAAAATTTTGATTCGCATATAATAATTTTTTTAAGTATTCTTAAAAGAACTGGTTTGTTTGAAAGAGAGTTGACAAAGATTTTTATTGTTTTGAAATTTTGAAAAAATAAGCAAATATATTTATTTACACACATTTATGGGTAAAGATGTAATTTAACGTTAAAATCATGTTGGTTTATTTTATAAATTAACAAAAATAAAATAAATTGTAAAAAATTGTATTTAAGAAATTTTAACTTCACTGAGTTGGATGCAAAAAAATTAAAATTAAGGTTGAATATCAAAACGAATTTTTCCACGAAAAAAATCTAACAAAATTTAGAAAAAAAATTGTTATCAAACTTTTATGTGNAGTTGGATGCAAAAATATGAAAATTAAGGTTGAATATCAAAACGAATTTTTCCACGAAAAAAATCTAACAAAATTTATAAAAAAATTGTTATCAAACTTTTATGACTCAATGATTATTGCAAACTATGAAACAAAAATTAAGCTACTCAAAGTGAAATTTTTAAATATTACAAATTAAATGTAAAACCCGAAAATCTCTACAAACCATGCTTTTAGAGTATTCTTAAGAGAAGAGAACTCTTAAAGTATTCGTAAAGAAGTAATTTTTTCCCTTTCGGATTTTTTGCTGAATTTTTTAAGATAAAATATGTTGCGCACACATCGTTTTTTTTACGAAATTTCAGAAATCATAAAATTTCTTCAATTGNTGAAACAAAAATTAAGCTACTCAAAGTGAAATTTTTAAATATTACAAATTGCTGAATTTTTTAAGATAAAATGTGTTGCGCACACATCGTTTTTTTTACGAAATCAATAAAATTTCTTCAATTTTTTCCAGATTTTTTCAGCAGTTTCGCTAAGAAATCGTACACTGAAGATTGCACAGCGCCGAAACCGGTTTGTCTTCAAACCAAACTTTACGATGTTCCAAAATACATAGTACAGAAATTTCTTTACGAATTCATGTCAACCACTTCATTTGAATTTTTTTTGAATATTCGTAGAGAAATCACCACAGAATTCGGAACAAAGTTCCAATACTCTTAAAGATATCGTTAAAATTTCGGGTACTTTGCTTTGCAGGGATATTGCCTGAATACATATTATCAGCTCTTACACGAATTCCGTGAGAATAAATTGTGCTCACAAAATGGCAATGGAAATTATTTGTTCACATAGAATGCACGAAAAGGCAAAACACATTTTACAAAGATTTTATGTAATGTTACGCAAAGTATTTTCGGCTGAAGAATAATAAATTATAACCAAATTTTAGTGCTGTAATTTTGCAATAAAAATTTGTTTGTGAACCAACCCTTTGACTCTTTCTCAACAATAACAATCTCAGTCGTTTACCCAAATTTGGTAGCATTTCTTGAAAAATAACAAACTTCAATCACTTTCTGTTAAAAATTTGTTTATCGTGTAAAAACACAAATTTGAAGCACTCGGGACTTGAAAATATGATGATTTTTTTTTTTAATGTTCTCAGTGTTTCTGTTTTTATTTTCATATTTAAATACCTAAACATAAATTTATTTTTATAAGATTTCCAAAAGTAAAAATTTTCTGAACGCTTTCTAATATAGTATGTATATTTTTCCAAAAAGAAAAAAATGATGAACAAGAAAAAAATTAAATTTGCCGCCAAAAATGAGTTAACATTTTTTATATGTTGATGACGAAATGCTTTTTTGCTATGTATATATGTATGTGCGAAAATCCTTTTTGAAAAAAAATAAAGCAAAAAAGGAGGGAATTATTTAACTTTTTATAAACAATTTTGTTTTAGATTTTTATTTTATTATTTCAATGTAAATTTAGTACTTGCTAAACTAGATAATATTAGTCCGATATATTATTATTTTTTTTTTTACATTTTTCTTTGTTAATAAATATTATTTTTCAAATTCACACATACTCCTCTTTAAAGAAAAGAGTATTTACTTTTAAACGTTTTTTTTTTTAAATATAAAAATCAGTCCAACTTGTCGTTTTATGTGTATGCGTGNTTTTTTTTTTTTAATATAAAAATCAGTCCAACTTGTCGTTTTATGTGTATGCGTATGTGTTTGTGTTTATTTACTTTTATTTTAATATGCAAATTTCAAAACAAAAAAGCAACCTGTGTTATGAATGTGTAATAAAAACGCTTTGAAATTTCAAAAAAAAAGGAAAGTACGATACACAATGTGACTTTGCTATTTTATGCAGACCTGTAATTAACACGNAACCTGTGTTATGAATGTGTAATAAAAACGCTTTGAAATTTCAAAAAAAATAAGGAAAGTACGATACACAATGTGACTTTGCTATTTTATGCAGACCTGTAATTAACACAATATTTAAAGACTCATTTTTCCATTTATGTATTGTGAACTCGATTTAGTAAAGCTTTGCGCTTTTAAAATCCTAAAAATTCATTTCATTACGGTTTTGTTCCTAGACATTAATGGAAATCCAAGTTTTTAAAAATTTTCTTTTTTTAGCTTATAAAATAATGAAAGCATGGGTATGAACGTTTTAAAAACTGAGATATTTGCAGAGCTTTCTGCGTGCTACACTCTCCGATCAATTAAGTGAAATATTTATTTATTTATTTTATGAACATTCAAAAATACAAATTCGTTTTCATTTACATATTATCCGGTTAGGGTGCATCACCAAAAAATTATGCGTCTTTTCGACTGGAATTATAAAACTGTTCATTTTTTTAGACTTCCGCCAAAATATTTCGGAAGCATATGTTGATTTACGTGAGCAAGACTGATTTGAAAATACCTCAACAAATCTCATAATTCTAATTCCATTGTTAAGATTTTTCACAATTTTCATGCAGACCTTTTAAGCTTAAACTTTTTATGTATCATCTGATTTGATTTTTTGGACAAAATATATTTTTATAAAAACTAATTTCACTTATAAAATGCTCGATTTTTGGAAGAATTTTCCAGATCATGTAAATCTTAATCACGCATATTCCGATATCCGACGGATGCCATCCGCACAGATGGCATACGATTCGCACGGTCATAACAAGCGAGCGCGAAGATTTAGATTTGTATGAAAGGGATCAGTCGGGCCGGAATAGGCATGTTTCCGAGGGATGCCATTCGCACGAATCTAATCCTCCTCACTCATTTGTTATGACACTGCGAATCGGATTAGATCTGTGCGGATGGCATCCATTGGATACCGTAATAGGTATGAATATTTTAGTGGAAGTCTTTAAATATCATAGATTTTATAATTCCGTTGAAAAACAGTGCCTATTTTTTTGTAACGCGAGTGACGCACCCTAAAACATATGCATATACAAATACTTTTACGAATAAATATTGGTCATAGTAATATGTATATGTATAGGGTGTTTTCCGTTGAAAGATTTCTTGTTCGAAAATGTTGATATTTGAAGTTTGGTATTGTTCGAAAATTACGTTATTTGGAATGTTCGGAAATGCCAATATTCGAAATTCGCCACTGTTCGAAACATTCCAAAGTTCGAAATTCGCACTGTTCGAAAGGTACGATAATTGGCAATGTTTGGGGATGAGTGTGTTCAAAATTAAACATTTAATGTTCAGAATTTGTCATTGTTCAAAAATTTTCAGTGTTCGAAAATGTTAATGTTAAAAAATTGTCAATGAAAACTGAGTTTTTGTGTACCAAATTTGTCAAAACTAGAAAATGTCATTGTTAGTAAAATTTCGAGGTTCGAAATTGCCAATTTTCGAACTTTAATTTTCAATGTTTGAAATTGGTCAAGGTTGGAAAATTGTCAATGTTCGAGAACTGTCTGTGTTCGAAAACTCAAATTTTTTATTTTCAAAATTCGTCATTAATCGAAAAAGTTTACTGTTCGAAAAAGACCATGTTCGAAAAAATTGTCACTATCTGAAAACTGACTGTCTTCGAAAATTGACAATCTTCCAAAATGCGAATGATTGTTCGAAAATTGCTTATGTTCCAAAATTGACTACGTTCAAAAATTTTAAATTTTCGGGATTTGTAAATGCTGGAAAATTAACGATATTCGCAATGTTTCAACGCCCAGTTTTTGAAAATTGTCAATGTTCGTTTGATACTCGAGCGGATGGTGTTATATTTTCTTCCATACAAAAAAAATTATCGAACGTCCTTTGTTTGTATGGAAGAAAACGCGTGACACCATCAGCAAAAAAAAATTACTAAAATTCAATGCGATTTCTTAGCTACTTGAAAACTGCACTTTATCAAGCTAGAATTTAATGGGCTATTGAACTGCATAGCTAGAATTTTTATACAAATTCTGAAGAAAATTTTTGTCGAAAAATTGTGTTTAATTTTTATAATTTTTCTACAAAATTTGAAATTTCAACCTACATATATGGTTTTCGTTAGTTAATGAACTGTATTTTTATAAAAAAAAAATAATAAACATTAAACAAACAATAGAACAATAGCCAAAACTGCGGGAGATTTTGTAACCATTTAGCGATAATTTTCGGATCGCTATTGCACTTTTTCACGCATGATATGAATACGGTGTGGTTGGAAAAGAAAAGTTTTAGTATTCGGTTTAATAAAATAGTAAATATTCATATATTTTATCTGTAAATTTAAGTATGAAGTCTATAAATAGCAAAGTACATTTTATATTTCACACGCAGCATACGTGCATATCAACGAAGATCGCATTCATTTTAGGCACTAAATAGCGTACCTTTGCCGCAAGAGTGTGATAATAAATAAAAAAAGATTTAGAGCTACATATGTAAGTATGCAACAGTGACCGACAATGACCAAGATTTATATCTGGTCAAGGACGGTCACTCCAGCATTACTCCTCAAAAACTCGTTGGCTAGTTTGTATGCTGTTACGACAACAACAACAATAAGCGTCATCTTATCTTCTCAGTTGTGTAAAGCTCAATATTTAAAAGAAAATGTATTTTAGTTTTACCATGTGAGCTAAGATAAATTTTAAACTTTAAAGCCATTTTCCTCAAGTTTTTGATTCTTCGGATTATAACACTCTTGCAGCAAAGGTAGGTTTTATTTTTATACATTTTTTTTTCAAATTTCAGAGTGCATGAGTTTTGGGTGTTTAAATAAAATTCAGTTGGGTATAAGTATATGTACATATGTTAGTATACTGAATGATCTGTAATTTTGAAAAATCTATTTCTTCATTTGCAGAGTTTAACAATAATAAGTCAAAGAATTTATTTTGCATTAAAACACAAAGGAAAAATAATAATATTTAAAATCATTAAATGTTTTTTGTAGTTTGCATTTGTATATGTGTATGTATGCATGTAAAGTCAATAAAAGTAAGTGTAAGCGCTTATAATAAATTGCATAATAATTATTGAAAAGAAAAACTTAAATAGTTTTGTTACTTTTTTTTTACACACTACATACAACTTTCACATATTACAGACTTAAGAAAAAAATCTTTCTTAATTTCATTCTTTTTGTTTCTTTGTTTTAATCCTCAGCTCCTACAACGCCGTGTATATTTTTATGTATGTGTGTGCCGAGTGTTTAATGTAAGTGTGTGTGTGTGTGTTTCGTCTAACTTGTTTAACTAAACGTCGACTATGCTTGCATGCGTTTACATAGTTAGAGCCGCTGGGTACGTATACCTAAATGTATGCTACGCTAGAATTAATTTTTTATTTTATTTTAAAATTACAACTATTCACTATACAAATAGTACTTTTGCTCCGTTTTTTACAATAAGTTTTTGTGTTTTCAGTGTTTTCCTTATTTTTTTTTATTTTGCTTCAATTTCTTGCTTCAAAACAAACAAAAAAATGAAACATATCGTCTTCGATTTTACAGTTTTACTTCTTTATTTAAATGTATAAATACAAAATGGCGCATGCGTACGGTTTACGATGGCTGCTGCAGTGTCAAGTATAATTTACAACTGTTTTTTTTTTTGCTTAGCTCCACTGCACCACTGTCCGTCGCAACGCTTGCACGCGCCTTCACTTAATCACTAAATAACTGCAGTTTTTCTTGTTTTAGCTTGCACAGTAGTTAAACCAACAAAATTTAACATATGTACACACCCCACAAACATTCATTCATACATGCATATGTACATATTTATGCACGTACATACATACGTATATGTATGACCGCAAATTTCTTTAATAGCTTGTCTAGCTGCCAAACATTCATGCCAACTGCTCGCCTAAGCAGCACTGCGCAGCACGCTCACTCCCCACCGCTTAACAACAAACAAAAGCTTAATATTAAATCAAACAAATGTGCGTGCCACGCTCGCTGCGCATAACAATAATCCCGTTCGCCCTCCTAGTCCCCCATCCCTCTCTTCCATTAGCTGCTTGCCCGCTAATTAATGGAGCCCATGACCACCGCTGCCTCGCTTCATAGCAGTAACACTAATTCTACTACTGCTCGCATCCACGACGACATCAGCGTCATCAATTGCATCGTCCATGCTATCATCCATGTTAACATCGTCGTCGTCGGCTATCACACGTCTGCCACTGCCGAGCAGCAGCGTCTGTTGCTGCTTACGCTCGTGCTGCTATGCCGCCGTGTTGTTGTCGCCACCGCCCATTAGATGCTCCTGCTTCAATTGTATGCCCATCATGTGGTGGTCACCAGATAGCTGCATACCAATTAAATGTTCAGACTTAAGCGTCAGATTGCCACCGATGCCAATACCGCTGCCTGGACCCATGATGTACTCCTGCTTTAGTGGCATGCCGTATAAGCTCGACGTACCCGCCGTCGCCGCTGATGATAGGCCACCATTCAAGCCAATTGATGTGCCAGTTGTTGAACTGGGCGAGTGATTCGAAAAGCTACCACCGCTACCGCTGACCATATCCGTTGGTGAGGCAGACGATGAGCTGGCTGCCGCTGATGTGGATGTGGTGGCGACTCCTGAATTGACCTCTAAACTTTCGCGTTCCGCTTGCATTGCCTGTATATGTGATTGCACGGAGGGTGGCACCGCATGCACATCCCAGATTTCTTCGAGGAATTTCGGCAGTTTACGATTCTTCAATTTCAACGAGAAACACATTTCGGCATTCTGATTGCCCAGCGTGCGAAGCTCGGTGAGTATGGAGAGTAGTTTGGCGAAGAAGACGAGACTCATCGTATCGCCGCAATGTCGATTTAATATATAAACGCGCAGCGTATTGATGTAGTAACTTTGTATCGCTTCGACTAGTTCGGCCTGTTCGAGTCCCGGCCGATCGGAGAAGATCACAATGGCAGTGAGGAGGGCGTATTCAACGTTGTCGACCTTCATCGAGTACATCTGCCGACAGAAATGCAATAAATCCTCAATATTGTCGGCCACACCGGCCATTTTGTACGCATCACGCGTATATGAACGATTGTTGGCGAAGAATATGGAATCCGAATTGTGATCGTAGCGTCGGGCCATGCGCAACATCATCACCTCCGATGAGCAGGCCTGCGTATTGGAGTTGAAATGTAAACAATGTTAGCAAGTGGACGTATGTATATACATAGATATGTGTTTTGAAAAGAAAAGCTATTTATGCTTACCTTCAGCAACGTGATTTGATCCTCTTGTGGAATTTTCGTAAATGCTGGTAAACCTTTCGCAAATTCCACTATAAGCTGTACTGTCAAAATCGTAATTTCGGTTATATGCCGAAAGCTGACATCGTTTGGGCTTTCATTTTCATCGGGGGTGCTCTGTGGGGAAGGAAAGAAATGTTAGATTCGCAATTTCTGCCACAGTCGGTGAACAATGCATGGAAAAGGAGAGTTTAGGTATCGATCCTTGTTAAGCAGTAAAGATTATGAGGAGATCTACACTTCCAAGACCAGGTTAATGACCCATCTTCACTCAAAGGAGGAATGGTCAACGGACACAGTCAGGAGAGGAGGATCAACCAATATTTAGACGGATGGATCGAAACTCAAGAAAAAAGTTGGTGGTGGGGTTTACTCGGAACAGTTTAGCATATCGTTGACTGATGGTTATCTCAAAAGCCGCATCACTGGTACTGTGTGGTACGAGTCCTAGTTAAGATGTCTAAAGTATATTGACATGAAATCACTGATAGCCAGGCGGCTATTAAATCTCAGGGAAAAATGTCCCTGACTTCAAAAGTAGTTGCTCAACGCCACCGATCTCTTAACGATCGCAAGGCTGAGGAACTCGCAAGTCATGGAACGAAATTGCCTGAAACAGATATAAGGGATACTCTCGGCCTCGCTCTTCAAACATGTCAATTTATACAGAAAGAAGCATTCATAGAAATGGCCAATAAAATATGGCGTATGGAAGCGGCCTGTCATATTGCCAAAACACTGGGGCCAGCCATAATTGCTCAACGCACTAAGCCTCTGTTAATCTAAAGATCCACGTAGCTAGACTGGGCGCTCCCTGAAAAGACTACTGCACAAGCTGCATGGATGAGGAGAAAGAAGAAACCATCCCACATCTTCTCTGCCACTTCCCGGCTCTTCTCGATGACCTCAAAGCAATGAATGCTAGAAGGTGTTCATAGTGGAGCGGGGATAAATGAAAACCTCGTTCGGTATCACAAAGAAACCTAGTCTAAGTGAGCCATATAGGACTACTAAAAAGTATGATTTTTATGAATTAAAAAAAGCTGTAACAGAACTCCTCAAAAAGAACTTCTGATGTACATACGTCCAAGAAAATCCCTTCTATGGATATCGGATGCAGAAGCCGGTTTCGATCGAAAGTGGGTTAAACTGGCCGGAAGTCCATTTTTTTTTTAAAGTAGAACATACGTGTTTCTATATTAGCTCGGAATTTGTGGACAGAAATACATAGCTTTTGCTTCTAAATTTTTTTTCTCGAAGTGCCTTTTTTAACTTTGAATGGCCTTCGAATTTCAACTCGGCCTGGACTTAAAAAAAAAATGAACGAAACTGTTTTTATAGGAAAAAATTAGCTACCAATTGGAGGGTCCTCTATCTTTTGTTCAAATTATCAACCAGAAGTCAAGTTTTTTAAATGGGGCATGAATGCTTTTTCCAAAGATTCCAAAGAACATGCCCGACATGGAAATTCATATGTTTTAGTTTTCCAGTAAACACTTTTTTTGTCCATTTTAAAAGTTCAGAACGAGTGGAAATTCGAAGATCATTTAGGGGTTGAAAAAGGCACTTCCGAGAATAAAGTTTAAAAATTAACGTATTTTTATTTATTTTTCGGGCCAGTTTTCAAAATATCTTTTTGTTTTTTTAGGAGCTATTCCGGCCGGTTCTTTTCCAAATAAATAAAAACAGACTCCCTGAAAAAGGCGAAAAACAACGCCGAAACGCGTAGGAGGAAAAAAGGAAACTTGTTTTTGCTTTTTTAAACTACCGGCCGGAAAAGCTCCTAACGTATTTTTGTTGCACAATCCGAATCTGTGGTAAAAGCACGTAAATATATAAGAAAAAGCTTCCACGATTTGGTAGGTAATATTTTTGCGTTTGAAAATAAAACACCTTTTGCCCCATTTTAGAAGGGGCGGAAAGGTGGTCTAGGACATCGTCGAAGAATCTATTAATGGGTCCATTCAGTAAAGACCGCTTACGATATTATTAGTTTAGATCGAAACAGAAAAGCAAATAAATGGCGAGAGTGATCGCTCTTAACTTATCGGTTTAAGGCAAAATGTCTATCATGGCAGCTATTCATAATTCAGTCGGCAAAAAATCGTCTAATTGAATAAGACAAACTTTGAGAGGATTGCATTTCGAAGCTGTTTACGATCGGTTATTTCGCATTGTGTTTTATTCAATCAACTCACCATAATACGCTTGAGATCTTCCTCCGATGGCTGTTCGTAGCCATCCTGATACCAGATCAACTTGTATATAACCGCCAACTGATTGCGTGTAAGCGGCGGAATGTTGCTCGCCTTGCACTTGGCCACAATGTCATCAGGTAGCAACTAAAAATATGTAAATAAAAAAAAATAAAAATAGTTAAAGAGTTCCTTAACACCACTTCAAATGATTACTTACCGGACATGTTGGATGCGACGGCTGTTCGCAGTTCATCAGTTCGAGTATCTCATTCTTTATTGACTCACTCTTACAAATAATCGGCGAATTGCCTGTCGTCTGCTTTTCCTTCTCTTTTTGCGCTTTCTTTTCACGCCGCTTCATAGCGCACTGATTCTCCGGCACAACACATTCCGGTCGCATGCCTACCGCTAGGCATTTCTTCAGTCTACACTCTTGACATTTACGTCGCATATACATGTCCATTTCGCAGGAGTGCCCAAATTTGCAACAATACACAGCATTTTTCGTGACACTACGACGAAAGAAACCCTTACAGCCTTCGCAGGTGAGTGCATTGTAATGATAACCTGATGCCCGATCGCCGCACACCAAACACAGTTCCTCTTGTAGTCGCGGCGCTGGACCCTTTTTAATCTTTTTAACATCACAACTTTCATTGGCCGAATAGCCGTTAAGACTGCTGGAAGGTGAGAGATCATCGCGACCTGGTGAGTATGAGAATGAGAATATGATTAATTGATTGTTGTTTTTATGTGGCAGTTTATAAGAGATGATTGAAACAGGTTTGAGAGAGTGTTGGCTGTGAGAGTAATTACCATAAAACTTGCATAAAGCCATCGCACCATGGGCCAGCAGTTAATCAAAAGTGGTGAAATTTATAGTTATAAACCTAAAAGTTTTGGTGTCCGACCTTCTTTTAAATATGCATTAATCTCAACTAACCGCCTATAGAAAGTTTCATAAAAATGTATTAATTTTTTTTTAAGTCATCCGCCATATTTTAACATGCCATTTGAGTACTCAAAATCTGACTTCAGATTCGAAATCAGCTACTCCATAACTCCCTTTATAAACAGTTTCAAAAAAAGTATATATTTTTTTAAATCATCTACCATATTGGATCCACCATTTTGAATTTTTCAAAACTGACTTCAGATTCGTAATTAGCGAACTCGAAAACCGCCAACAGAGAGTTTCGTAAAAATGTATGTAGTAATTTTGTTACAAATCATCCGCCATTTTGAATTTTTTAGATCTGACTTCAGCTCCGTAATAAGCGAATATATTTTTTATTTAATGCGAAAATTTTAAGTATTTTTTGGGATAACTTAACATTTTTTAGCAAACTAGTCATAAGATGGCATCGCATCACATCACCTCACATAACATCGTACCGACGTACATATGTACGTACGTATGCAAGTGTGTATGCCAACATGTTGCTATAAGTTTTGTGCGAACGTATCTATCATAATTAAAAATTTTGTATAACATCGCGTGAAAATTAGTCAAATCACGTAATCACATCACATCAATCAATATCAGATCGCTACATCAGATTTTGTGATATCATATCCAATTCCTGAGTAAATTGGTTCATAGCGTATATCATAGGCAAATTCTATGTGTAACTCTAAGCAAATTTGCCGAAGAAACCTTGGGTCTAAAATCAATTTGGAGCTTGCCAAACTGCGAAAATAAGTTTCGAAGAAAATTGGAAAATTTTCACTGTTCCGCCCTCTGATGGAAATTTTGAGACAAATTTAAGGCAGAAATTGATTTCTCGTTTTTATACAAAATTTAAGCACTTCTTTACGACACTACGGCAAAATGCTAGGAAACCTCTTTTCTCAATTTGGCAAACTCCAAATTGATTTTGTATCCATAGTTTCTTCTGCAAATTGGCTTAGAATCACCCGTAGAATCCTCCTGTGCTTAACGCTCATAGTACAAAAAAAAAACTACCATACAAAGTGACCCGCCATAATGTACATATATCCCACGATAATATCGCACGACTTAACGTCACATCGCATCGCAGGAATTTAATGTCATAGACAATTACTTCATATGCAATTATCACATCACTCACATCTTAAAATATCCGGCTAAGACTACAATGATCTACTACAAGTAAATTTCGATCACTTTCTATTACTCATTGATTTCAAAATATTTTGAAATTTCCAAATAGCGTAAATTCTATGCTAAATTTAATTTCTGTCTTTACTCAACAGGTGAGCCGGCTATTGAATTGACGCACGTGTGCACATAGACACACACAAAAACAAAAATTCGATTTTAAACGCATTAATATACAAAAAAAAAAATTGAGGCATACCTCAAAGCATTAGTATGTACGTCAACACAAACACAACCATAGGATTTCATAAACAGGTTCACACCACAACCAGACACAATGAGCCACAATTTGAGCAGCCCAAATTTACCTGTGAGCATATTTGGCACACCACATCAATTTAGTAATATTTATTTGTATAAACATACGCGTCGAACAGAGTTTGTATACAGAAAGTAATACTTTTTAATAAAACCTGGGATTCGTAAAATTTTTTTAATTGAAATTTCTTGATTTGCGACGCAAAAAATTAACTTAAGTACTCTGCAACAAAGGAAAACCCCCGCCGAAAATTTGCGACAACGATTCGGACGTGTATTTCAAAACAAAAAGGCCAAACGACGCAGTCAGCGAGCTGGCGGCACAGAACTGAGCCGGTGAAGATGAATGACAAAGCACAGCGACATCAAATCAAATATACAAGTAAAATATAAAGATATACTTAAGAAGAAAAAAATGAATATATGTACATACTTAGATTGGAAATGTGCGAGATTTCTCTCTTTTTTTGTAAGCACGCACTCACACATTCATATGTAAATACATACATACTTACTCGCGTACGTTTAACAATGACTAAATGAAGGTCTCACGAATTGAGCGCGACCTGATTGTCAGCCATAATTTAAACCAAAATTTTATCGGCAACGAGCTAACCAAGGCGTATGAGTAATCGGCGAATGGCGAAAATAAGTGCTAGAGATTCATCGACCAAGTGACTGACTGTGTGACTGAACGACTGCAAGACTAATTGCCTGGCGAATAGTAAGCGTTGTTTATTTAATATATGTACATACATACATGCATATATGAACACATATGTATGTTTGTATGTGAGAATGTAGCATGGTTGGTAAATATGTGGTACACAAGCATTTTAATACTCGTAGAAGCAATCAAAGAAAAAATTGTTGATGTCAAAAAAAAAAATATATATTTTCGTATTCGTTTAGAATATGCAAAAACGTTGAGTGGACTAGCAAAAGCAAGTAATCAATGTATTTATTAACGTACATTTCAATTAGATATGTGCATTAGACCGTACCACCTTACAAGCAAACAAAAAAAAAATCACCGTATACCACTGAGCTTAAATTATTTTTGAAAAGCAACTCCGAAAAAATTTTTGTTTTGCCCGAACCTAGGTGAAACATATACTATTTTTTTTAGGAGTTCTACTGCAATAATTATATAATATTTCCTCAGCAAAAGTTTAATGATTTTTGGCGAGCTTTAATTTACTGACACTAGGGTGGTACGTTAGGGTTGCAGGAACGGAAATCTATTGGGCAAGCACAAAAACGGGGTACTTGAGGTCAATGAACTTTTGAACAAAAGAACATCTGCCGAAGATATTACGAAAACTGTAAAAAGGCGACCCTTACGTTCGCCCCAAAAAAAAAAAAACAATTTTTTTCGAAATTGCCTTGCAAAAAAATTTTGCACATAGTGGTGTAAGGAGAACTTGTTTTTTCTGGTGCGCTCTAATGTGCATACATACAAATTTTCTACAAAACTTACATGTATGCAAGGCTTTTGGTACATATGCAAATATATGTATTCGTATGAAATACAACAATAAATTAAGTATGCATGAGCTGTTGCGCACAAGACGGGTGGTAAACCTTAGACAACGATCGTACCACTAAGTAAATAAAGTTAACTGCAGAAACCGCAAAACGATACTCAATAGTACGTAAATATTCAGTTAATTTTGAAGAGAGGCGAGCGTTTTTTTTCAGCCAGCAGCTAAGCAGTGTTTTGATATGCGTAGCGTTTTATTTTAAATGTCTATTTATATAGTTCGTTTTAAAAATCATGTTGTTAAGATATCAATCACATTGGTTCTCGAATGATGTACATACAGTATGTATATACTTTCAGAGAAACAGATATCTATGTATGATAAATCAATGATAATTAAGACAACGTTGTGTGTTAAAAAGATATCTAGAGGTTGCGTACTCTAAGTTTTAGCGTTCCACTAATCCTATACATTTTAAAGGTTTGTTCCAATACTGTGAGGAATTCCATAGACAGCGCCACATTACCTTCTCTTCACAAATAGCACAAAATAAAAATGCATATTATGTAGAACAAATGTATTCATTCAAAAACCACACATAACTGGTAGCAACGCGAAAGCGCGACAAACTCGATTTACATAAATATGCATTTATACAATTCAATGCGTGGAAACATGCTGTCATAAGTATGTACTACATTTACATGCATTTACGCATACATTTTTTTAACTTCTGTAGCTTTCCAATACTCGTTTGTCTAACAATACGAGACTGAGAGATAGAGAAAACGTCAGCGCATGCGCGACAGTTGAATACTTTCCAGGCGCTATACTTAGGTTTCTAGCTAGCAAGTGTATGCAGTAATCAAACTTGTATATGTAAATGCATGATCGTTAGTTATTTATTAGATGTGTGGCAGCGTAGTTGTGGGTTTTTCAGAAATAGGCGCATTTGGAATTTAGTATTCTTATCGCGCTATACTTGGCTATCAGCCATCGGTTGGGCAGCTACTGGTGTTGGCTACGCTACGCTCTAATGCGAAAAAATAAACGATTCAGTAAATATGGTGATGAAATTTTTAGTAGAAAATATGTACATACATATGTGTATATGTAAAAATTTTAGTCAAAACTAGAATGAGTATAAAATTGCATTTTGGTGGGGGTATGTCAATGGCTTAAGCACAAATCGAAGAACAAGTTCCGAAGCTCAGAGATATGACCTGTATTAACGAAGTTTTTTTTTCAGAACAAACCAGCGATTTTCATTACTGGCTAAATGATTTTTTTTTGTATAATTTCTTAAAAGACATATTTGTTGTCTCATACGATATTGCTCTGAAGGCTATTGCTCGGCTGAAAAGTCCAAAAA
>NW_016158919.1:102943-104206 GCF_001687245.7 Rhagoletis zephyria | reverse complement strand
GACATCAAGGTTAAATTTGTTTAAATGTATGCCAAAATCTTCGCCTCAGCATGTGGGCAGGAATTCATTGCACAATTGCTAACATTTATTTCTTTACATATGTACATACATAAATACATATGTACATACATATGTATTTATGTACATTCAAATTTTAATGTTTCGACAGAAATATATTTCTTTGGTTTGAAAGAAAATAAAAACAAACAAATGAAATGACGTCGAGAGAAATTTTCAAAAATGCTAGCAAACGTCAAAATTCCCAAAGCTGGCTCTCAGCGATTGTACCTTATAAATATTTTTATCATGATTAAATCCATGATACAAAAAAAAGGGAGTTTCATTTAATGACATTCGTTGTTGTTGTTAACCATTTGACTTTTAATAAAATTATGACATTCCATCAAATTCATGCTACCTGATCACCAGAAGAAATTTTTTTTTTTTTAGCAGAAGATTTTATCAGTACATTCAAAGATGTGGAATATGATGAACTAGAAAATTATGCCGGCTACATGATTTCGAAAATGGGGTTGACGACTACTCGCGTATACTCGTTCTGCAAAACCGCGTAACTGACATATTTTGCCAAAAATTGGATTTGCCCCCACAAGCTCTTGGTTCAAGCCTGATCCATTCGTCCTGAAATGCGATTTCTTTGTAAAAAAAGGGAACCATTTTGAAATATGAGTGTTTTTACTCTCTACAAAATAATTTATGCAACCTCACATACGCAGTAGTGCATTTTGTTGAATCACGGTTTTGTACTTTAAGCGACGATCTGTTAGTTGTTTATCGGCGGGCGGTCTGTTCAAGCCGACTTCAGGTGTTTTGCATAAATTAAAAATTTGTTAAATTTAATGATGATGCGCTAATCACAAAGCCTAACTTTTTGCAAAATCTTATGAGAAATTTAAAAGTAAATTTGAACCGAAATATAAAAAGTTTTCATTTGGGAAGAACATTCGATTTTTAAATCGCAAGATTGCATTCAAAATAAGAAAACAAAAAAATAACAGAATAATGCGCGCGTGGTTTTTATTACAAAATGAAAAGACCAATTACGAGGAAGTCTCCTTTAACAGTTTACATTTTAAATATTTTTAATAAAAAAAGGTGCCAACCACGTAAGTAAAAAAAAGTACCAAGCACTGATAATGGTTTTTGATTTGAAATGTTATTACATTGGTATAAATATGGGAAAGAAAATACTCCGATTTATTGTTTTAATATTATCAAAGTGGCAAGGCCGTTGAGTATACT
>NW_016158919.1:82092-91442 GCF_001687245.7 Rhagoletis zephyria | reverse complement strand
TCGGACAATAACCACGCCCACATCCCATATAACGGTAATTTCGAGAAATACGAAATCCTCGATAAATCAGTAAATATTAAAGCTAATTTATTCAAAATTGATGGTTGCAACCATTCTTTATCAGGAAATACGCTTATGATAAAATTTTGGAAAATGGGCGTGGCACCGCCCACTTATGATCACATTTATGTATATCGGTAACAGTTCTAGCAATTTGTACCAAACTCGGTATGATTATTGTGCTTGCCACATAAAAGCAAACCGATGAAAATTATTGAAATCGGACTAAAATTACGGCCGCTTTTCATATAACGGTAAATTTCAGAAATGCTTGAAATTTCAATATTTCGAAATTTAAGGATGCTAGTTTACGTAATATTTATACACCCGCTTATCATGTAGCGGTAGCTTTCGGAAAGGTGGAAAACATATATTTAATACTTGCGCCGGGTATTTAATGTTCGGCTCGGCCCGAACTTAGACTTTCTTACTTGTTATTTTCTCAATATGAATTTTCATTTCTCATTATCAATTTGTATTTTCTCATTATAAACTTGAAAAGGTGTAGTGATCAAATTATGACATTTCATCAAATTCATGCTACCTGATCACTAGAAGAAATATTTTTTTTTTTATGCCGGCTACATAATTTCGAAAATGGGGTTGATGACTAGGCTTCCGAACGCATGAAGAAAGTGATCAAAATTATACTTCCACATCGTCGTTTAAAGTACAAAACCACGTATCGTCGTTCTGCAAAAGCGCGTAACAGAAATTTTTTGCCAATAATTGGATTTGTTCACGCAAGATCTTGGCTCAAGCCTTATCCATTCGTCCTGAAATATACTAGCCAGAAATGTGATTGCTTTATAAAAAAGAGAACCATTTTGAAATATAAGTATTTTGGCTCTCTAGAAAATAATTTATGCAACCTCATATAGGCAGTTTTGCATTTTGTTGATACGCTGTTTTGTACTAATACGACGTAAGTATGTTAATTGTTTATCGGAGGGCGGTCTGTTCAAGCCGTTTTCAGGTTTTTTTTTACTTTAAGTTCAAAATTTGTGAAAGCTAATTTTTTGCAAATTCTGATGAGAAACTTAAAAGTAAATTTGAACCTAAATATAAAAAGGTTTTAAGTATTTGGGAAGAACATTCTTTAGAATTAGATTTTTAGATCGCAAGATTGCATTCAAAATAAGAAAACGAAAAAATAACAGCATAATGCGCACGTGGTTTTTATTATGAAATAAAAAGAACAATTACGATGAAGTCTCCTTGATTTGAAATATTATTACATTGGTATAAATATTGGAAGGAAAATACTCCGATTTATTGTTTTAATATTACCAAAGTGGCAAGGCCGATAATAATACTCAATGATTAAAACCATATATGTAATACTTCTATATTGATAGTAAGCTAACATCTCAATGTGTAAGCATTCCGAAATCAAAGCGAGACAGTCTAGTACTGTTTAGGAGCATTACATATATGTGACCTGGTCTAAAGGGGGCTTAGGTGTCAAAAAATCAATTTTCACTTTTTGGTTGATTCGGATGGAAGATGAGATGCTTTTTCACGTGGTGAAAAGCAGAAAATCCTAACTTGCTTAGAAGTGTACTAAAAATGTAGAGAAAGAAGAGTAAAAATACGACAACATATATTTTTAAATGTTCCACACAAGCAACTTACACGATGAACTATAATAATATTCCGACCAACAACAACACTTACTGGACCAACAACAACACTTACTGGACGTCCGGCGCGGAGAACAATTAACGAGATAACGAGAAACTGACGAAACAAGTTGCTTACTTTTAACAGCTTTTTCACAGAAAACTAGTTTTCGCACGTAAGCTCCCTTTTCGTAGACCAGGTCACATATGATTAAAACCATGATACAAAAAAGAAGGTAGTTTCAATAAACTACTTTTGACGGATAATAAAATTTTTTGAAGTTTCATAAATTGTGAGTATTCTCAACGGCCTTGCCACTTTCTTTCCCACATTTATACCAATTTAAAAATATTTCAAATCAAAAATCATTATCAGTGCTTGGTTATTTTTTTACTTACGTGGTTCGCACCTTTTTTTTATTAAAAATACTATATAAAATATGTAATGTTAAAGGAGACTTCATTGAAATTGTTCTTTTTATTTTAAAACAAAAATCACGAAAGCATTATGTTGTTATTTTTTCATTCTCTAATTTTGAATGCAATCTTGCGATTTAAAAATCTAATTCTAAAGAATGCTCTTTCCAAATAAATCTTTTTATAATCGCATGCCAATTCCATGTGAATAAATTGTTCTCATAACTTAACATGCAANTATATAATATGTAATGTTAAAGGAGACTTCATTGAAATTGTTCTTTTTATTTTATAACAAAAATCACGAAAGCATTATGTTGTTATTTTTTCATTCTCTTATTTTGAATGCAATCTTGCGATTTAAAAATCTAATTCTAAAGAATGCTCTTTCCAAATAAATCTTTTTATAATTCCATGCCAATTCCATGTGAATAAATTGTTCTCATAACTTAACATGCAAAACAAAAACAAATTGGGAAAAATTATTTTTGTTTTGCTTTATTTTGGCAATATTTGTTCACATGAAATTCATGATTCGTAATGAAATTTGCGAAAATTTACTTTTTAATTTCTCGTCAGATTTTGCAAAAAATTTGGCTTTGTGGTTAGTTCACCATTAACTTCAACAAATTTCGAATTTAAAATTTCCAATGTACCTATTCCAAAAACTTGAATTCGGCTTGCGCAGAGCGCCCTCCGATAAGCAGTTAGCATAAGTATAATTTTGATCACTTTCTTCATCCGTTCTGAAACCTAGGTTCGTCAACATCCTTTTAGAGATTTTGCATTAATTTTCAGTTTCATCATATTCGACATCTTTGAGCGGACTGATGAAATCTGAAAAATATTACTCCTCGTGATCAGGTAGCATGAATTTAATGAAATGTCATAATTTTATTAAAAGTCAAATGGTTAACAACAACAACGAATGTCATTAAATGAAACTACCCTCTATTTTGTATCATGGTTTTAATCATGATACAAAAAAGAAGGTAGTTTCAATAAACAACTTTTTGATTAAAAAGGAATTGTTCACAATTGCTCAATTGTAAAAAATTCGAAGCAGCGTTACCCAATTTAAGTTTTTGGTGGAAGGGATTTTCTATCCTAAATTTGGGAGTATAAATAAAATAGTTGTATTAACATTTACCTTTAAAAATAATTAATATCCTATCTTAAAAACGTTTAAACCTTACATTAAATTCGATATCTACCTGCCAAAATCTTTATTTCTACATTAATAAAATTTTAGTGAGCATATTTTAAAATTTTTTTAGTGTCATTATGTCACCTGAATATTTCACAATGTAGNCTATTAAAGTTTTTCTTATACCAATCTTAGAAAAATGTTAAAAAAACGGCATAAAAATCTCATCATTACGATTCCGTTAATTTTTTTTTATTTTTTTTTATGTTTTTATGCAAGTTTTTTAAGCTTAAACCGTTTTGTCATTTGAGGTGATTTTTTCAAAAAAAAACTTTAAGAAACAATTTTTATTCATAAAAAACTCCATTTTTAGAGGTATTTTGAAATCGGTCCAGCTCACGTAAATCTTAATATTTTTCCGAAATATTTTGGTGGACGTCTTAAAATGGGTACTGTTTAGTAAGTGGCCCACCTATTTCGGGGTATTGCGTCCAAAGGGGTGACCCGATCCAAAAAAAAATTGCACACACTTGTAGCCAAGGGTCTCCCCATTATTTTAACATCCACTATTGTAATTTTTGGTCACTAATTTATTAACAAATTGGGTTTGAAACATGCCCCTTTTTGTAAAATTTGGAAATTAGCGTACATTTATCACTCCTATTCTCCTTAAAGCAGCCACTTCACCAATTCATTTTTGTATTCCCCTTCACTTTACACTTTACTCGATTAGTTATAACTTGATTTACGACTTTAATATTAACCAATTAATCACAATTCATTAAATAAAAACACCTTCAAAATCACGCGTCTGACTTTGGTTGCACATGCAAATTAAATGGCGGAGTTCAGCTGTCAAACTCCGAAATATGCAAAAGAATGAGAGACAAAAGAAGATAGGATATAACCCAGTAAGCATTAAAAATATACAAAGGTGTTCTCTGCAAAAGGTGTTCAGCTCCTTTTTTTCGCAAAACAGAAAGGAGGGTTATAATCCCTAAGTGCGGCCGAAGGCCGCCTACGCAGAAAGGTGTTCTCTGCAAAAGGTGTTCAGCCCCCTTTCTTTGGCAACACAGAAAAGAATTCTACGTAGTGAGGGTTATAATCCCTAAGTGCGGCCGAAGGCCGCCTACGCAGAAAGGTGTTCTCTGCAAAAGGTATTCAGCCCCCTTTCTTTGGCAACACAGAAGAGAATTCTACGTAGTGAGGGTTATAATCCCTAAGTGCGGCCGAAGGCCGCCTACGCAAAAAGAAGTTCTGCGCTAAAATACTATCATATTACTATTACTACAACATTTCTATCTGTCGCTTTTTTCTTGATTTCACAATATTTTTAGTTAAGGTTTGTTTCCTTAATTTTTTTTAGTTAATTTTTTTTTCAAATCGCCTGATAACCAACTTGGGATAATATCTTTTATTTAAAAATCCAACGGTTTTCGTTAGTTTGGTTATATTCCACTTCAAACTGCTCAGTTGCCTCGGAAAATGCCGTTTTTACCCCATTTTCAAACGGTTCCCTAGGGGTCTGTGGGAGGTCCCCAAGGGGGGGNCCGAAGGCCGCCTACGCAAAAAGAAGTTCTGCGCTAAAATACTATCATATTACTATTACTACAACATTTCTATCTGTCGCTTTTTTCTTGATTTCACAATATTTTTAGTTAAGGTTTGTTTCCTTAATTTTTTTTAGTTAATTTTTTTTTCAAATCGCCTGATAACCAACTTGGGATAATATCTTTTATTTAAAAATCCAACGGTTTTCGTTAGTTTGGTTATATTCCACTTCAAACTGCTCAGTTGCCTCGGAAAATGCCGTTTTTACCCCATTTTCAAACGGTTCCCTAGAGGTCTGTGGGAAGTCCCCAAGGGGGTGGGGCTTTTCGTAAAGTGGCGACTGCCCCCTTTCGAATGAGGGGGGTTTGGGGGGCCACGCCCCTCCCCCTCCGCCCCCCCACCCCAAAAACGATGGGCCAATAACTAAACGTTTCCCCTTAAAATACAATCGATTTTATAATTCCAATGGAAAAATAGTACCGATTTTTTTTTGTATGGGGAGTGATGCAGTGTAATGTACATATGTATAAGCACTCTATTTAGTTTGCTCGATCTGTAAACAAAGCTTCCCAGCGGTGAAAAATATACTATTGTGAACAACCTAAACGAGCGAAATTCACAATAGCGCTATTCTTCATCGAATGAGGGCCATAATACCAAATGAAGATTCGTTCCGATTAGCACTTTCGACCACAGTCGAAGATCGAATGCAACTCATAATAAGGGCCATAATCACTTTTTTAAAGGCAGAAAAGGCAAAAAGGCAACATCCAATGTATATATATGGAATCAGGGGAAGCTAAATCGTGGACTTTCTTAATCGAATATATATCTCTTCAGCAGAAAAA
Source organism: Rhagoletis zephyria (assembly GCF_001687245.7). Lineage (NCBI taxonomy): Eukaryota > Metazoa > Arthropoda > Insecta > Diptera > Tephritidae > Rhagoletis > Rhagoletis zephyria. Next base: position 85,797 of record NW_016158919.1, on the reverse strand, counting down.
AATGCAATTTCCATAAAATCCGTTCCCTGATCATCGCTAACACATACTTTACGATCTCCATTAATTACTACACCTCGACAAGCCATCCCGAGCTATGTCGACCCCATCGAGTTGCTTAAAAACCAACCTATAGCAATGTACATCTAATATATAATTTTCTCAAAGAGGTAGACCTCAGACGAATATAACACATAATAGTATAAAGCGGAGATGGCAAAAGCATTTTGCACTTAGGAGCCGGTTGGCACATTTAGGTGCTAGATGATGGGAACATCAAGAGCCAGCATGAAGGGGGAAGAGCATATTAAAGATTTTTGTACTCTGACTCTCATCACTAATATAAATGATGCTTTCGATGTATTTTTTACACGCCCTTTACCCTGAGAACATATTTAACTCTTACGTAGCTCTTGCTGGCTCTTTGACTGCTTTAAGGGCCGAAAATCTGCCCATTCCTGGAATAAAGCAAAATGCAAAGATAGATATTTTCATTCGAATAAGATGCAAAGGACAGCTGAGGGACTTCGTCGCCAGTGCTGCGAATCGTAATGTATTTGTAGAATATTTATTTATTGTACAAATATAGTAAAAAAAAAATATATAAAATAAAATAAATATTTTGATTACCTCGATCGCTATCAGTTCTGCTGCTAATCCTTTGCAATCCACATTTTCAAAATGTTCGTCTACAGCAATAACTGGTTTTCTGGGATCTGATCCAGCACGAAGTCCCTTAGGATAACCACGTATGCTTGTATTTAAATACAAAATATTGGACTTCTTCTCCAATATCACAAACCTTAAAATATATATATATGTATGTCACATGCATAAGTACGAATTAAAACATTTTCATACTTTGGAAAAAGTTGAAGAATGCAACTACCTTCCCCTCCCGTATACAAATGCGTTTCTTTCCATTCAGTTGGCGAGGCAATGCAATAAGTCTGGTCGTCCTTGGTGTGTATTAAAACAAGTGTTGGTCCGCGGTAGCCAAGAACATGGTGCAGAAACCGATTAGCACCCAACCCATGTTCATTCGAGTCATATAATAAAGCCCAATGTGATGGCATCATGGAAAGTTTATCTTTGAAAATTTGCGCTGCAGATGACTTATTAGCGTTTGGAGATTGGATGGTCTGCGGTTTGGAGTAAAGTGGTGGAAGGGCGCCTGCCAATAGCCACGCTTGTGATAATGGCATTAAGGACTCGTATTTTGAATTACCAGTATCTCTGCCGGCAGCATCAGGAAATGGATTACGTTGTTCCAACACTGGTGTTTGTAGTTCAATGCCGCATGATTGATTATGTTGTTCAAGACCTCTATAAGCAGTTGACAATGTATGTACACAATATTTATGCACCAACGCGACCAAACGAATAAGATTCTGTTCAAACCAACGACAAACAAAGCCTACACTTAGATTGTCGTGGCTAAAAAATATTGATTTGGTCACCGAACCGAAGGTTCGATTGATCTGCAATAAAAAATATAAACAAATTATGCTCAGAGAAATTTTCCCTACAGGAATTTCCTTACCGCTGGGCATAATATTGCGTTGCCGGAGTGTTGCATAGCTATAGTATAGCACGTGAAAAGTAAGCGGGTCACTCCTTCTTTAGTAATAAAATCTGGATTGTCCTCTTCTGCAAACATTTTTATATAACATTCCAAAGTTTTGTCATCATCCATTATGCCAAGAAATCGTTCGCATTGTTGGCGGAATGCTACAGTACCAAGATAGGCAGTTGTAGCTTTCGATGCTGAATGCATTAGTCGAAAAAGTCGTTTACCTAAATCAGCATATTGAGGAAATACTTGCGACTGTGAAAGAAACACAAATCAGTATTTTTGCCATCGTCATAAAATGTATGATATGCACTCACCACAAATACGTCCGCAACTATGCCATTGACACTATGCTTGGCTGATTTCTCCTTAAGTATTTCGGATAACTTTTCAATTGGTACGAATTGTGTCAAATACTTCTCCGTAACATCCGCGCCTGATGCAGATCTACTCATAGATTTCTCCGCTTTCAAGAAAGCATGGTTGCTTGCTGTGGAAGACCCATCAACAATAGGAAGGGTAGGGGTTGATTTAAGGTGTTTTTCCTTGGCACCACCTGACCCTGCGTTAGTGCCGTCGCTGCAAGAGTCACTTCTAAAGTTTGAGTTTCCCATTGGACAACGTATTTATTTGCCGAATAGACCATTCACAGCTCAAGAAACAAAAATATTTCGAAATTCCCAATATCTGAACGAAAATAAGAAAAGACTGTCGATTCGAAGACAATAGCCAAGGCGTATTGAACAAGGTGGTGTTGGCCGTATATAAGTAAAAAATTACACTAACAAATTATACCCTGATGTCCATACTGTCATTGGCATGATTCAATAATACAAGGTTCGATAAACGGACAGTTGTCTCTCTCGCACCGCTCCCTTAGCAGTGGCACCTTGTTGCTTCTTTGCAAATTTACTTGGAAAAGTGTAGCTTTGGTGTGAAATTGAAGCAAGAATGATAGAATACAAGATTGCGCCAATCGAGCTGAGAGCAACTGGCCGTGACGTCAATAAATACCAGAATGAGAGAGCAAGACGAACTCGACAAGAAAAAGAGGAAGCATCGGACAAAAGGCAGTATTGCCAAGTTTTGAATTTGAAAAAGCACCAAATTTTTATTGGTGTATTTTATAGACTTTATATGCATACATAATTTTATTGTAAGGATGCCGATTCAAATTAATAAAAATCAATGTTTCTTGCACGACGGTTGATTTCTTCTGGCATGATTGAAGGTGCTGCTACATATTTTGTTGTCGCTTATGATTGTCACTGTGCCATGATTTTGTTAAAATTTTTGTAAAGTTGCTTACCACACTTACGATTGCTGTAAATTTTGCTTCCATTTTTTACGATTTTCTAGTTTGGTGTCTTCAAACTAAAAACAAAAGCACCAAAAACGCGCCAAGCACCAAACTCAAAAATTTTCGCGTTTTGAATACCCACTAAATTTGGTGCGAAAAGCATGAAGTTGGCAACAGGGAATGTAAACAAAAGTATTTTATGACGTCAGCGATTAGGTGGATGCTGTCAAATCGACGAAGAGAGGGTTAGCGGTCCGCGAATGGCGCGACCTTATAAGCTTTTTCTTTTTGTTTCTTTTGTTTACTTTTTACCGCTCTTCTTCTGCCATTGTTTACTATTCACGGTGCCCTATCAAACGTCAAAATTACTGGCCTACTACTATTTCAAGCAGAAGAAAGAACACGAACATTTTCTTGTGCATTTTCTTAAGAGCTGGATACAGCTGTATCCTGTATGCAGCTCTCAAGAAAACGGTCAAGAAAAAATTGCCATTATTTCGTATGTGTGTCCAAGGAATTTTGACATTTTTGATACTTCACAGCCTGTTGCCGCACTCTTTCCTCAAGAAATAATTGAACGGGCATATATTTCTGTTGCAAACCAGGGTTGCCAGTNTTGGAAAAGTGTAGCTTTGGTGTGAAATTGAAGCAAGAATGATAGAATACAAGATTGCGCCAATCGAGCTGAGAGCAACTGGCCGTGACGTCAATAAATACCAGAATGAGAGAGCAAGACGAACTCGACAAGAAAAAGAGGAAGCATCGGACAAAAGGCAGTATTGCCAAGTTTTGAATTTGAAAAAGCACCAAATTTTTATTGGTGTATTTTATAGAC
>NW_016158919.1:81492-81862 GCF_001687245.7 Rhagoletis zephyria | reverse complement strand
GTCCAAGGAATTTTGACATTTTTGATACTTCACAGCCTGTTGCCGCACTCTTTCCTCAAGAAATAATTGAACGGGCATATATTTCTGTTGCAAACCAGGGTTGCCAGTGCTCTTTTTTCACAAAAAACTTTTGAAAACCGTACTAGAAAGCGTAGTAAATTTCTTAAGAAAGTAAAAATAAGCTTTTTATTTTATAATAATAATAATATAATAATAATAATAAAGGACTGTATGCGGCTCTCAAGAAAAGCAAAAACTCCATATAAAATGACGTACAAGAAATGGCTAAGAAATTTTCTTGAGTCAAATTTCCTTAAGGCAGTACGCAGTTCTTAAGAAATTTACTACGCTTTCTACTACGGTTTTCTAA
>NW_016158919.1:77244-81473 GCF_001687245.7 Rhagoletis zephyria | reverse complement strand
ACAGAAATATATGCCCGTTCCATTATTTCTTGAGGAAAGAGTGAGGCAACAGGCTGTGAGGTATCAAAAATGTCAAAATTCCTTGGACACACACTCGAAATAATGGAAATTTTTTCTTGACCGTTTTCTTGAGAGCTGCATACAGGGCTGAAACCATGAACCAAAAAGACAAGATCACGCGGGCAGGAGGGTAGCCCGTTAGAAACGCATTTAGGAAAAAAGTTGAACGATTTTGACATTAGCCGTTTGTTTACATTTCTTCGTTGTTTACAATTTCGTGGTGGCTTTTTACTGCAATTTTCTTCATTTTCGCTTGTGACAACGTGTGTACCCATAAGATAAAGAATAATTTAACACAACGGCATGATTTATAGAAGAATTTGCATAATAAATTTTTATTTTTCATGCGTTCAACAATTTCGCGGTTTTCTCCGTTCTCTTCGTTGTTTACTTCTTATAACAAAGATGGCGTCGAGATTTCGGCAGCTAGAAAATAACTTTTTTCGTTCTTTCCTTCCCGCGTGATCTTGTGTCTTTCGTTCATGCATGGAAACAGTGTAGCTTTGGTGTGAAATAGAAGTATAAGCTTTTGTGCAATATGTTTATTTGTATATACATATGAAGCATATTTAACTGATGAAAACATTAACTGCTTTTAAATTGGATGTTTACATCAATCTCATAGTAGTCTTATTTTAATTTTGAGTCATTTCGCAGTTTTTATACAACTGAATAGCACATAAATTACGTAATTCACGTAGATATATCAATATTACGTTCAACATTTCGATTAAAATGCCAGATTTCCTGCAAATACTTTAGAATTTACTAAAGGAATTTCACTACTACTTGCCTACTTTGCGTACTTTTCTACTACCATTTTCGCACCAAGAGATTTCATTCTTCCCCTTTCTCCGTCATTCGTAAATGCAAACTTTTGTAAGGGAGTGTCAAACCGCAGCTGTCTATAATTATCTAACCTTAGCTTTGTTTCTTAACAGATAATTATCACAAATTATCACTAATTTCTGCTGGAAAGCGTTTCTTAACCCAAAAAACTGGCAGAAACTAGCAGCTCTCTCTCGATCTTACGCTCTTCTTTTTTTGGCTCTCCTGCTAATTTCTGCTAGTAAAATTTTTACTAGCAGAAACTAGCAGCTGTCAAAATGGATAAACAAAAATTCGCGCCAAATATTTTTAATAGTCAAATACACCGATCAGCTGATTACTTGCTAGTTTCTGCTAGTTTTGCGTTTCTTTACTTTTTCGTTATTTCGCTCTCTGTGAGCGTAATTCTTTCAATTTTCTCATTCTTCTTCTTCCTGATAATTATCTGCTAGAAAAGAAAAGAAACAAAGCCCTTGTATTATTGAATCATGTGTCATTGGTATGAGTTACAACAAACACATCATTTTGACGTATTGGCCTCCACGGCGAAAAACTCAGCTGTCCCCCAACACCACCTTGTTTAATACATCTTGTCAATAGCCCTGTAGCTCGCTTCTGTAACAATTCTCTACCAAGGCGAATTGAGATATGAATTCGCCGGCCTGGTCTCTACTGCTAATAACATGTTCTGACCGACATAGAAAACATGTTTTCGTTGCTAAAACTAGTTTTCGACCTAAAACATGTGTTCTTTGCGTCAATGTAAAATCTGTCAAACGAAAACAAGTTTTCGCTGAAAACTACTTGAAAACTCACGTTCCACTCGTTCCAATAGGTGTCTTCACTAGTTTTTTTTCTACTATTTATCGAAGTGTAAGTCATATTTTATCATTTTTAATACGCTATTTCGTATTTATTGTTAATTGGCTGGCCAAAGTAAAATAAGAATGAAAGTAAGAGGTTGCTAATGAAAAGAAAATGTGGGAAAAGCATTTAGTTTTGTTTTTGTGTAGCAAAACTGCAATGAGAGGATATAAGAAATGTCAATGAAAACACTAAAAGCCGGTGTGAACAGCCTTCAGCCCACAATTCCAAAACTCAATTTCAAAGTATTTTCCAAGGCGTATTTAACAGGTGATAGCAGCGCCCTTTTATTTTTCTTCGCCTCACGGCTTCATATCTCAAATGGCTGCTGGTGATTGGTTGGAGCAGTTGATTGTTTATTGTTCTCTTCCACATCATTCCTATGAAATTTTTGACAGTCCTCGCCGCAAAAGCAAAAACAAAATACATGTACATGTTGTTGTTGGCGTACCGATACCACCTTAGTGAATACGCCTTGGTGTTTTCGTTGTCGGTCAGAACATGGTATAACAAGGTGTATTAAACAAGGTAGTGTTGGGGCGACACCTGAGTTTTTCGCCGTGGCAGCCATTACGTCAAAATGATGTGTTTGTTGTAACTCATACCAATGACAGTATGGACATCAGCGTATAATTTGTTAGTGTAATTTTTTACTTATATACGGCCAACACCACCTTGTTAAATACGCCTTGACTGCTAATTAGTAGGTGAGAGTGGCGTATTTTCTCTACCAGTAGAGAAATAATCGGTAGAAAAAAGTTACAGAAACGGGCTACTTACTGTTCGCGTACTACTATCCAGTAAATCCAGTACTAATTTCATGGATAACTAGATATGAAACTCTCTCATTTTTTCTGAGAGCGCGCCCAGGAACTCGTTTTCTTACTTAAGTGGCGAGCTACCACTTCTTCTTCTTCTTCTTTTTTGGCGCTGTAACCGCCTAAGCGATTTTGGCCGAGTTCAGCAAAGCACGCCAGTCGTTTCTCCTCTGTGCCAACTGACGCCAATTGGAAACGCCAAGTGAAGNCACTAGATGTGTGAAAAATGCATCACATTGATTTCAGTGGATTTCTTCCCCCGTTTTTTAATATTACTATCAAACAGTGTTTGTAACTAAACGCGATTTTACTGGAAATATAAACACTGAAATATAAAATAGATATGAAGAATATTGCAACTTTTGTTCTTTGTGTTTAATCAAAAGTTTCTCCATAAATTTCTTTATAAATGCCCATACATGTTTTCGTCACAGTGGCTCTACTGGAGAATGTTATAAAAAATACACACTTTGACAGCGCTCTCACGAGAAAAAGAGTTTCATATCTAGTTATCCATGCTCATTTTACTGGTTTTTTACTGGATGTCGTTTTCGTACGCAAAAACTTGCAAGAAACTAGCAAAAGAGGGGAAATTGAGAGAGCAAATATGACAGCTGAAATTGCAAGTTTTACTGGATTTTTACTGGATACATTTTTATTAGCAACTATTTGCTAGTAAGAAAAACAGCTGATGGCATGATGGTTATTGTAAATCACATTAAGGTTGGTGTTATGAAGAAATTTTGTTTGGCAAACTGCGTGCAATTGTTGCAGCAAACTCGGAGAGAGCGAGTTTGGCGACTCTGACAGCAAACTAATTTTGTTTGGTCAAACTGCAGCAAATTCGGTGTTGTCATATACAAAAATTTTAAATTGTGCGCGTTATGTATATCTGAAATTCTCTTTTCGTGTTGGCAATAGCCATGAAAACCATAATGACCGTGCAACCCTGTGCCAAACTCGACATAACCACCTCCGAGCAAACTAAGCAGCCGCCGACCTAAGAAAATAATTAGTTGTGTTTTCGTATTCTCCAGCAAAAAATATCCAGTAACTTGCCAGTAACCAAATTTCGGAGAGTAAGCCAATATTTACTTCCAATGAGTGAAATATGCAAGAAAGTACGAAAACGCAAAACCAGCAAGAAGTTGCTAGTTTTATGAACAGCTGATTAATTTGTTATTTTCCGATGCAATTTTCTTAGAAAACTAGTGTTTTCCATCTTATTATATATTTAAATAGGTTTATTTTGTCAATTGCAACTCTAAAAGCACCACAAACAATTATTTTCTTAATGTGATTTACAATAAGCATCATGCCATCAGTTGTTTTTCTTACTAGCAAATAGTTGCTAGTAAAAATTTATCCAGTAAAAATCCAGTAAAACTTGCAAGTTCAGCTGTCATTTTTGCTCTCTCAATTTCTTCTCTTTTGCTAGTTTCTTGCAAGTTTTTGGGTACGAAAACGACATCGAGTAAAAAACCAGTAAAATTAGTACTGGATTTACTGGATAGTGCGTACGCGAACAGGGCTATTGTTTGTGGTGCTTTTAGAGTTGCAGTTGACAAAGTAAACCTATTTAAATATATAATAAGATGGAAAACACTAGTTTTCTAAGAAAATTGCATAGGAAAATAACAAATTAATCAGCTGTTCATA
>NW_016158919.1:67994-75711 GCF_001687245.7 Rhagoletis zephyria | reverse complement strand
CAGAAGACTATGCAAGCAAAATGTTGTTTCCTTACGTTTTGTATAAACATTCATATGTACATACATACATATAGCAGCAGTTAATTTCATTTAAAGAAATGGCGTGTCGTCCACTTCCGCTGTAGCATGGCATATATTTAGGCGCAATATTAAAGTTCTTCTGGCGGGGAAACTTCTCGAGTCTTCTAATTGTATCTCCTTGATATGATGCCTACAACGAGGTTCATATCTAGACTAGGTTGATATCTAGAATTTGCCATAAATAGCTTTGCTCTGGTTTTACGTTCTTTGGCAAATTACGCTCTGTTAGCCATAAATTTTACTAATTTTTGACCGACTTTGAATCAAGACCCCTGGACCATATAGGGAATTCATTTATATTTTAAATTGCATTGTCATCGTGATTGGAACTATGCTGAAAATTTCAAGTCTCTAACTTGTCGGGAAGTTAGTTTAAAATCGATTGGAAATTTCCACGATTTGCGCGGGATGACCAAGTTAAATAAAAGCTTATAAAAAATTGTGAAACCCTTCAGAATTCTATGAAATCCTGGTATGCAGGGTATACATATACATACGAATATGAATAGATAAAGAAGATGCTGATGACACAGTGAGTTCATACCAACGGTAAATGTTGTTTTTGTACGATTGCTACAACCTGTAATTATTGAATCATGATGCAACACCAAGGCGCATCAATTACAAGTCATAGCGATAGAAGCTATGCTTCTTCTTATGGGCACGCTGGTGTCAAATTATCGTGTTTTGCTTTGTTTCGGAAATTAAAGAAACGCAAAAAGTGAGAATAATCTAAAAAGCAAAAAAAGTGAATTGAAATTGGAAGGAGGCAAAAAATAATTGATATAGTAAGTGTTTATTGTGCTTGTGCTTGTGTGAATGTGTTTTGTACATACATTTCCATTCTTATTTGACGTTAGCTTTGTTGTTGCCATTCTTTGGACTAAAAATTTGGTTTTTTGCGTTCCTTTACTTTTCCTGTTATTTTCTTTTAGTGAGCGCATTTTGCTTACGCTTTGGCATTTTGACACTTTTCAGATTTTCGTCCAAAAAGATAAGGAATGAACCTATTGAATCATGGCCCACTCCCATCTTGTTGCGCGCTTTGACAATCAGCCGGCTTAATATTTATTTTGTTTCGTCCAAATTCGAGTTTTCATGCATAAAACTTAATTACATTGGCGCGTATTCATAGTCCAGCAACTAAGTCGAAACTAACAAAGTTGCAACTTAAATTTAAGTACCAACTTAAAATTTACCTCTATTCATAGTCGCATTTCAGACTTCTACTAAGTAGTTTCGACTTAGTTTACGATATAGCAAAACGAGTGTGAAAATGTATCGATTTTTCTTTACGATATTTTGGAAAAATTACATTTTTATTAAATAATGTCAAGTTTTTTCATCCGTTAATGTAATTTTTATTTTCATTGCATGATTATGCAAAAGAATAAGGTATCTTTTCTTGTTAATTGTGTGAAATAGCCAGAACAACCGCAGTGATGTGAAGTCGATGTTTATCGAAAGCATGCTGTGAAACATACAAATAGTAGATATCTAAATGTTATGCACAAATTTACTTTAAACGAACTAGCGTGAAACTGACTTATTATTTGAGAATTTATATAAATTATTCCAATTATAAATTTTTGATTTAGCTTTATTTGAATTGTAATACGCATTTAATTTCATCTTCCGAATAAAATGGATCGATCTTTGTAAATTTTAATTGGAGATTATTCAATATTATCAAAATCACCCTCTACCAACTTAATTTTTACATATTTCGTCTGTTTTCCCTTAATTTGATAAAATACTTCTTCCTAGTTACGACTTAGTTGCAACTGCAGCCGAAACTAAATTTTTAGGTGGTACTTAGCCAGAAAAGTCGAAACTAAGGCGACTATGAATAGCTTTAGTTGTGACTTAGAATAGTTTCGACTTAGGGCCGGTTACTCAATGTCTGGTTAACACTAATCTCTGGTTAAACATCTTTATCGACGTTACCGACTCCCTGTTATATGAATGGAGTCGAATACGTCGATAACAATGTTTAACCGGATATTAGTGTTAACCAGACATTGAGTAACCAGCCCTTAGTTGAGTACTAAATATGACTATGAATATGCGCCATTGCTGATAATTTTATAAAAAATATATAAAATACACAGCAACTTTGACGAGTAAAAAGGCGGTACAAAATTGTTTTCTTGGTGTTCATTGTGGCATACCTTTTGCGTCTGGCGCTTTGCTGGCAAAGTTATAAATGTCACGCAAAGCTACAAAGTTGTATCTGGCATCAGCTTCATCTTTTCGTATTTATTTTTTTTTTTATATGATTGACATCAGCTGTTATACCGTGTTCTGACCGACATCGAAAACATGTTTTCGTTGGTAAAACTGGGTTTCGACCTAAAACTTGTGTTTTCGTCCATGTAAAATCTGTCAAACGAAAACTAGTTTTCGCTGAAAACCACTTGAAAACTCACGTTCCACTCATTCCAATCGGTGTCTGCACTATTATTTTCGATTATTTATCGAAGTGGAAGTCATATTTTATCATCTTTAATACGTAATTTTGGATTTACTGTTAATTGGCTGGCCAAAATGAAGTAAGCATTGAAGTAAAAAGTTGTTAATGAAAATAAATTGAAGGAAAAGTATTTTGGTTTTGTTTTTGTGTAGCAAAACTGTAAACAAAGGATGTAAGAAATGTCAACGAAAACACCAACAATCGGTGTGGACAGCCTTCAGCCCACAATCTCAAAACTCGTTTTCAAGGTGTTTTCGTTGTCGGTCAGAACATGGTATTATGCGGTGGCAAAGTGTTTCTAGAACTAGAGCTAGTGGTTATAGGGATGAATCGATCCAAGTAAATCGATTGTTTTCTTAATTTATCAAGTTTTTTTGTACTCGATACTTTTTACTACGATCCAAGTAGTTTCGAAAAAAAGTACTTGTATCAGAAGCATGAACCAATTAGAACACCGATTATTTCTCTACTGGTAGAGAAAATACGTCACTCTCACCTACTAATTAGCAGTAGAGAACAGGGCGGCGAATTCATATCTCAATTCGCCTTGATAGAGAATTGTTACAGAAACGAGCTACAGATCTGACCGGTTGAGAAGCAGTCATTTGTAATAGCAATTGACAAACAGGTTTGTGACGTTCATTTCTTTATGTGTATTTTGTAGGTGGTTTACTTCAGTGATTTTTAAGGGATTTTCAATAAATTTTTTGTGCAAATGTAATTAGAATGAACTGCGCGGTAATTGGTTGCAAAAATCCGCAGAAAAATAATAAATTAGTTAGTACAAACATGTGCTACAAAATTGCTTGCATTTTGTTCTTTATGCTTCGTCTTCGTATTCTTTGTTTACTGTTCAAAGAAAATAACATGGCGCCGAAATTACAAACGTCAACCACAAAATTACTTTTTTCTTTTGCTTCAGCTTGTCAGATCTTGTGATTCAATCATGTATCGGAAGCGCAAAACTAAACACATTGGAAACGACGGGCTACGCATCACAGCTGTCAAATTATTTTAACACGTACTCTTAAGCTTGAAACACATTGGAAACGAGGGGCTACGGACCACAGCTGTCAAATTATTTTAACGCGTACTCTTATGTAGATAATTGTTTTGGCGACGACACGGCAACACTGCGACTAGCCAAAAATGTAGCTGTGACCAGATTGGATCTATTTCTATTTTTCTAGCGACAGGTAAGATTCTTCCTCTTCTTTTATGTTAAACTCAAACAAATTCATGTGTCGCTGCCGCGTTAAAAAAATCATGTCGCCGTCGACAAGGCGTTTAGATTATGTAGATAAAACCTGAATGCCGTGTCGTGTGGTGATGCCGTCTTCGATGTGTTCAGAGCTTTATTATGCTTCAGCATCTTCTTTGAAAAGCAATCCATTACTGGCCGTCTCCATAGGATAAAATTTATTGCTGTCATTTTGGACGCTAGATATAAGTTATATCAGTGGCAATATTTGTGTGGGCTTTTTATTTCTTGATATAAGAATTTGTAAGATAGCTTTGAAAATGTATTTTTGGCGGAATTAACCGCTTAAAAAATTTAGAAAATAGGCTATTTTACATCTAAGTACAAATTACAAATATTATAACAGGAAACAGCTCAATTTTTGCTTTTATATTAAAATAATAATGATGTTGCAGCCACGAAGTTTTCGTGCAAATGAAAATGTAGCTGTCAAACTACCAAATTACCGGCAATAGATGACAAGATATAAGCTCTGATATATATTGCTCTCGAAGGGCAATGAGCGGTCTCCATTGGCAAATTATATTCTGACCAGTGTTGCCGTTTTAGCCCTTTGGTGGCTAAATTTAGCTACCACATACTTTTTTTGGCCACCTAAATTTAAAAGTGCCCCTAGCCCTTTTTTTAGCCCTTTGGAGAATTTATTCATACTTGGCATAAAAAAGTTGTATATGCTTAATTCGGTCTAATTTTTTCATTTATGTAAGAGATGAATTTTTAAACTAAGAAAGACTGATATATATACATATATGTATTGTATGTTCCTTACGTTTTTATACATACATACTGTAAAAGTGTTAGGGCTGTTAACTTATCTATTAACGATTTAACTATAGTTTAAAATAAATAAGTTTACGGCCCTTAATATGCTTAATTTGCTAAATGGCCCATCAAGTCGATTGACCGTGTATGTTCTTGTGGTGTGATTGTACCAGCTACTGGTGCGACTTCAAAAACTATTTGAAAAGTTTATGATTGTACCAGCATGCTGGGCATGAATCACGTTACTTTGAAACGATAGTCGTTCAAACGATACTGACAAAACGATGTTGTCAAAACACTGATTTATGCATTTGTGTTGCTGTTACGTGTTACTGTTACTGTTACGTGAAGCAAAACTGGAATCGAGTTGACGATATCGCACAAACGATCAAACAATTTTTGATTTTATGAAGCAAGGCAATCTCGACACGATATCGTTCAGACGATTGTCGTCATACGTGATTCATGCCCTGGTGTCGTGAGTGGTGAAATTAGCTGAATTTTCTAAGTAAAAAGTATTTTGGCGTAAATTTCTGGCACTATATGAGTCAAAGTCGTGTTTGTGGAAGATTAACTTCACGATATTGCAGTTGTGAATTAAAAAAAAAAACAATGTTTAACAAAATGCTAGAAAAATTATGAAATTTCGGCTCTAGTCATTTCGATCTTTCCTCGACCTCATTTGTAAAGAAATAAATATTGTACCAGCATCGTGGTAAGTTATATGCTTCGAGCCTGATGTATATTTCCCCTTTTATACAAAAAGGTTTTTGGTTGGATAAAATATTAGCTTTTTTTCTCGAGTTCATTGTTTTTATATACCATTACTCATTCAAAATGTTTGCGTGTATACTTATATATGTATATGTAAGTAAAAAATTTTAGCTACCATTTTTAGCCACACCGACTTTTTTTTAGCTCTTTTTTAGCCATTTTTTTAAAGGAATTTGGCTACCAGTAAAAATTATTCGCGGCAACACTGATTCTGACATATGTATCAAGATATAACCTTTATCCTGTGGAGACGGGCAGTTAGAGTAGGGATGCACAGCAGAGGTGCACAAAGTCGTCGTCGCGGGCAAACTGCGGGCACGCGAGCGTGCTTAGCGAGGTGAAGTGAGCTGTACGGAGATGGCAACGTATACATATTAACCACTACACACTTATTTTCATGTAAAAATGCGTGTATTTATGTGTACTTTTGCGACAACTGAGCCAGTGTGGCATCAGGCCACCAGAAAAAGCCAATTTTTCCAAAACTAAAGCGCCAAGTTTTTATTATCATGTTTAATAATTTTTTGATTCAGTAAAAAGTGTATATACATATCCATTTCCTCACGTTTTTATTAATTAATTAATTTCAATACATTTATAACAAAGCAAAACATATTCAGCCTTATCATGAGTTTCATTTTCCCCGAACCGGTTCACTTTCCACTTTTTGTTTCCATGGTTTTACTATGGGCGGGTAACAAATTTTCGGGAGAATTTTTTTCAGGCGAAACTCATGATAAGGCAGATTTAATTTACCTATTCCTTACATTTTATTCAGTAAATGAATTCCATCTTAATGTAGGATATTAGTGTATAGCACGGTGGAGAGAATACAGAGGTGGCGCCGATGACGATACCGCTACTCGGCTCTCAGTGATTTTGACAGAATCAGCTGTTTTGGTGACGTCATAGCAGAGAAGACAGCAGTAGTGATGTGCTCAGTCAATACTTTCAAGTATTGATCGATATTCGGTAACGATTTAAAATGTATCCAATACTCTCGATACTCGGTACCAAAACATTTAGATTTCAAATAAAAGCGCACACAGGCCAAAGATATGGAAAAAAACGGCTCAGGGGAGACTCGCCAATAGAGCCAATAGAGCTTTTAATACTGATTAAAATGAAAGATGTATATATGTCGGTTCCAGGCCATAACGCAGAGAAACTCTCACTTGTTTGAAGCATTTTTGTTCCAGCTGAATCGGACGATATCATTTTTGGAGGCCTAGGGGCAGATTCTATAACCAGTTAGCGACAATTTTCGAATCGGTATCGGGTTTGTTGACCTATGATATGAAATATTGTTACACCAACAAGTACGATATCGATCCGAAACTTGTCGCTAACTGGTTAGATCTCCCCACTGAAAAGCTTCTTCATCCGTCAAAACATTTTTCTTGAACCTTGGATCGACTAAGGTTAAAACTGATAAAATAATATTTTTCTGTGGCGATAAGTTCAAGTGTTTTAGCCGATATCAAATAAATTAGTAATGAAAGTTTTTTCTAAACCCGAAATGCATATAATGGCGAGGGTTTTTTTAAGTATTGGGTACCGAGTGTTGGGGACAATTCAGCACATCACTAGTCGCCCTCATTATCGCCGCTCTTAGTTGTCAACTCTACGATGACGTCACGCTAAAATTACTCTCACGAATTCTGCTGCAATCGGCGCAATCTTGTATTCTATCATTCTTGAGTGTATAGTGTATACATACATACATATGTACCTAAGCATTCGGTGTGCTTAACCCTAGAAGGGTACTGTGAGTAAAATTTACTCACATAGGGAATAGATTTGTTCGTAAATCTGCAGGTTGGCCACACTGAAAGTCAAGCCACTAGCAGTGCTTGGCCCACTCTGTCATTAGTCGGCTGCCGCAAGCATTGAATGGTGTTGTTTGATTTATCGCGCTTGTGGACAATTTAAAAAAAGTTAGTGAGTAAAATTTACTCATCGGTACCCTTTACGTACTAAATTGTGTGAGTCAAATTTATTTATCAGTAACTTACTACGTGTCTAAAAAATATATTTTGTGCTGAATTATGACAATTATGTTTATGTTTTGTATTATGTTACCGTAAAGAAAACTACAGAGCATACAAATGGCAGGTCGCGGGCTATCAGAACAAAATATTTTCGATGCAATACTTGAACTAGAATCTGAGGAAGAAGACAATTTGGAGTTGGAGCTTTGTAACTTTGATGACGATTCTTGGGACAGTGTTGCAGATCCGGAATATCAACCAGAACCGGAAGAATTAAATGATGTCGAAGAAAATTTGATACACGGAATCATAAATGCAGAAGAAGCTGAAAAGGAAGAAAAGGAGGAAACACCTGGAAGCAGCAAACGTAAAAAA
>NW_016158919.1:67436-67890 GCF_001687245.7 Rhagoletis zephyria | reverse complement strand
ATCAGCTGTTTTGGTGACGTCATAGTAGAGAAGACAGCAGTAGTGATGTGCTCAGTCAATACTTTCAAGTATTGATCGATATTCGGTAACGATTTAAAATGTATCCAATACTCTCGATACTCGGTACCAAAACATTTAGATTTCAAATAAAAGCGCACACAGGCCAAAGATATGGAAAAAAGCGGTTCAGGGGAGACTCGCCAATAGAGCCAATAGAGCTTTTAATACTGATTAAAATGAAAGATGTATATATGTCGGTTCCAGGCCATAACGCAGAGAAACTCTCACTTGTTTGAAGCATTTTTGTTCCAGCTGAATCGGACGATATCATTTTTGGAGGCCTAGGGGCAGATTCTATAACCAGTTAGCGACAATTTTCGAATCGGTATCGGGTTTGTTGACCTATGATATGAAATATTGTTACACCAACAAGTACGATATCGATCCGAAACTT
>NW_016158919.1:44139-67411 GCF_001687245.7 Rhagoletis zephyria | reverse complement strand
CATTGAATTCCAATTATTTTGGCTTTTTGGTTTCCCAAAAGCACTAAATTTAGTGCAAAATGCGCGACCCTGGCAACAGTGAGCTGAGCACGTCAATGCTCAAACAGTGATGCCCGACCAAGTATTGAGTAAATGCGCTATGTATATTTTTCTTTTAAAGCAAAAGTTCTAATTGGCGAGGGGTTTGATTTTTGGTTCTTACATAGAACACTGATAAGATTCACAAACTTATCTTAGGACTTAATTAAAATAATCAACATTATTTGTAGACGAATATATTTGTGTTCGTATGAAATAGTAGCTTATATCGGGAGGCTGGCTTTAGTAAAATGAACCATTTCCTATATTCTTTAAACCACAAGGAATTTTTTTATGAGACTTTATACGAATATTGACTTGCTGGCATCGCAACTGCCGCTTTTACGTTTATTTTCCAAGAGTTCTTCAACGACTCGGCGCCAGTGAGTCTTTCGCAATCGTATGCTGCGAATGGTTCATTATACTAAAGCCAGTCTTCCGACATAAGCTACTATTCTATACGAACACAGATATGTATACTTCCTAATAGGCTTGTAAAATGCCCAATACCCAAATCCCTCGCATGAGTTATTATCGGTAAAAAATTGGGTACGCTCAAATCTGGCATCGCTGCAGCAAGTACTTTGTCACGCCAGTGAAACAGGGTTGATATTTTAAGTACAATTGTACTTTTTTCAGTACAATTAATTTTAAAAAGTCCAAAAGTACAATTTGCCGATTTTAAGCATGATTTCAACATCAAAAATACTCTTTGTACCAAACGCTCAAATCTCTTGTAGCACTTTGATTCTTAATCCGTTTACATTTAAGTAAATGGATATACCTATATTTCATATTTGCTACACAACGAAATTATGAATTGTAATTTTGAATGTAAACGTGATTGTGAACAGTAATATTAGTGATGTGCGTTATGGTGATTGCGATTTCTTATCACCGGTGGGTGAAATATCCCTCATCGCTATTTATTTTGCAAAAATCTTAGGAAATGCAATTTACCTAATGGCGATCCTGCAGAAATAGAAGTAATTGACACACTTCACATCCTCACCGCATGAGTGTTCGACACCAACTGACGGAATGCAGTTTTATAGTCGATTCAATTTTAGTATTATAAAGTGAAAGTGCAGCTAAGAATTCATGTTGATTTTTAATATTTTTTTTGCATTTTCTTTATACAAATTGGATGTACAAAAATTACAGTATGGAAGAAAAAGTGCAACACCTTCAACGAAAAAAGTTCTCAAAAATCTACGCGAATTGAATGTACTATCTCGATCATTTAAACATGTCGGACTCGCCCACTACTAAAAATGATTATTTAAATCTAAAGTATATATTAAATGAGATTTAATATTTGCTTTAGAGATGAAATTTCGACAAATTTGTTTCGACAAAAATGTTAAGCGCATATGCAGAATGTGGAAGCGAGATTCTTCTGCTTGCATTTCTATGTTTATATCATTTATCAGTTTAAGCACATACGATTAAATGTAAAAAAAATATTTTTAATTGCGGATCCGAAAGAAATATTTATTAGTTGCATTGAGTTATGCAAAAATAGTGCCGAAAATCAATCGATTGTGCTAAAGGTGCCGACTGCTTCCGAAAGGGCTGAAAATGGCACATTGCACACTCATTTTCCATCACTGTCACACATACAATCTCACTATTCTGTTGACTTCGTTTTCCCCTTCCGATATCTTTTTGCTTCCCCGCTTGCCTAGCACCGCTGTGCAAAGCTTTGCACACGCAGTCGCCCGCGACACATATGTGCTGATTTGGGCATCCCTACATTAGAGGAACGGCAAGATATGCGCACTACAATTCCGCAGCTACATAAGTAAGCCCGTCTATACACAATGGTTGTTGGGACATATGTCCCTTGCGAGAGCTTTTCTCAGAAACAGGTACAACTATATCAAAATCTCGAAACCGCCTTTCAGGAAAACACTTGGAAAAGTTGATGTTTTTGGGAAATATAACAAAGAGCATAAATGCTAAATGCAAAATACCTACGATTCTCAAATTAAAAAAATTCATACGGGGATCGATAAAGATCATTGAGGTGAGCGTATCGGTATATTTTCTTTGGGGGAAACAGCAACTATAACAATTATTAAAGATCAAAATTCAAATTAAGCACTTCTTAGATAAATATTTCTCTAAAACTTTTTCATGGTTTTAGAAAACTTCGATGCCATTCGATAGAGAACTTAATTCTCTTTAATTTGGTATACATATTTTTACCTTTTATAATCCATAAGTGCGGCCTACGCAGAAAAGTATTCTCTGGAAAAGGTGTTCAGCGCCTTTTCTTGGCAACACAGGAAGATAATTCTACTTTCTGAGGGTTATACTCCGTAAGTGCGGCCAAAGTCCGCCTACGCTACGGTGACCATCCGTTCTGTTTTTTGCAGGACCGTACTGTTTTTCAAAGGTCTGTCCTGCGTATTTTTTCAAACCTAAAAAACCTGAAAATGTACTGATTTTTTCCAAGTGTCCTGCATTTGTCCCGCATTTTATTCGTTATTTTAAAATTATCGGACAATGGATGGATTTTTTCAAAAAAGCGTTTTTTGGTACTTTTCGTAGCTTTTCTTCAATATCTCATGAAAAAATCTCCCAATCAACGTAAGCGACTTACAGCTCGAAGGGTATTGATGTGCCTCTTACCAAAATATATAAACTTGTGGCGACTTCAATGAAAATTATTAGTGCTACAGGCGACCATTAGCATTTTGTCGTCAAAGTCGAAAAAAGTGAGAGTTTCAATCAAATACACAGTTTTATTTGATTATTTTTTTCATTAGTTTAAAAATTCTATAAAGAATATATATCATTACAGTAAATTTTGAGCCAAAGATAATGAAAATCGGATTAGAAATGTAGATGCTATGAAGCGCAATCTGCACAAATTATATATTTTTGTAAATGGTACATAAATACCTTTGTAACTCGTCGTTTACGTCGATTCATGACGTCGATTTTTGACAAATAACTGCGAAAAGTACAAAAAAAAAAAAAGGGTATTGGGCCGTATGAATAAAAATAAGTAGTTGCTTTTTCTAAAATTTCAGACCTTTTACTTGATTTTCTCAAACAAAATTGAAGTAAAAGGTATGAGATTTTAAGCAAAAGTAATTACTTATTTTTATTCATACGGCCCATTGTTTTTGTTTTGAATGACTCAAAATTTGCCTATATAAATAATCTTTTAAAGATTTTCACTTCTCGTGTAAGCTATTGTAATTATAATATTTTTTACTATACTTTTATAAATATTCATGTAAAAAAAGATTAATATCGATGAAGAAAACGTGATTCGTTTTTAAAGTTTAAAATGTATTAAGAATTTAGAATCATAAATACTCTTTTGATATTTTTATACTACGTAAATATATGTAGGCATATTTTTGAAAAATTGTCCTTCATTTTGAATCCATATTTATGGTCACCGTAGCCTACGCTGAAAGGAGTTCTCTGCAAAAGGTGTTCAGCGCCTTTTCTTCGCAACACAGAAAGAGAATTGTACTTTGTGAGGGTTATTATCCCTAAGTGCGGCTGAAGGCCGCCTACGCAGAAAGGTGTTTAGCCCCTTTTCGTCGCAACACAGTAAGGAGAATTCTACTTACAGCCCTATTCGCGTGCTGTCACAGTCGTCAATTGTCATTATCGTATCATCAACTGTAGTCATAGGTATGCACAGTCAATAATGACAAGCGAAAAGCTCGTTATTTTTGCAAATTGCGGCGAAAGTTTCTCTGTAGCGAAACAGCTGTTCTTTGTTTACATTTAATTTGTTCTTTTTAACTGCCACTGCTACATACTGCATTTCCTTAAAATAAATTACACCGCAATGGATTACGAAACGCCGGAAATGTGAGTAATTTTATAATAGGAAAATTGATTTTATGAATTCGTGTATTAACAGGCGTGGAAAATGTGAACGCATCACAGAAGAGCAGCTGCAAACGATGTGCTGTATTGTAAAGACCAACCCGATCTGCAAACAGGTAAAAACTGTCCCAACAAACCGTTGTCTCGGAGTTACCTCAGAAGTCTTCATCTCTGTGTAATTTATCCTTGCTCCACAATAATAGCCGCGCATATAATTATTTTCTCCGTAATGAATATTCTGCAATGGATACTATTATGATATGCAAACGCAAATAATAACTTTTTAATACACCTATTTATACCAGGTTCACATATTAGTAGATTATCCTCATTTTCGAGCTCAACTCCTTAATCTGTAATTAGGAAAAGAGTTTAGCCATACAAAATTTGTCCCTTGTTAATCTGTAAGTATAAAATAATTTCAGATTTAACCGATAACTTTTCGGTGTCCAACCTGCTTTTATCGATTATTTTTGCGAAGAAGAGGAGAAATGCCATATGTAAAAGTATAAAAAATTGGACGCTAGCAAGGAAAAGAGGTTTGTAAAGGTCGTTTTAATAAAATATTAATTCAAAACGTATTTAAATTGCTTTATATAGCAGAAAAAAGTGACCACGGTGGCACTGAGAAGAAACATAAACTTTCGGCTAATAATCTAAGATTTGCCTGTGTAACCGGGGTGATTAAAAAACGAGCTTTGATTGTGATAATATTTGTACGTGAACATACTTTTAGGCAAATCAAATGGTTTCACAGTTTTCATTTAATCAATTTTTTTTTTAATTTTTTCTGCAAAACTAATAAAATTTAAAATATTAACATATGTTTTAGCGTTGTCACGTACTCAATAGGTCATCACAAAAATTACTGCAATTGTCACTGTTGGAGCTTTCAAATTGCTCTCTGCATGCCTAAATGTGACAATGGATTATAAACATGATAATAGTTATATCGGCGAGTTTTGTCATTGCACGCAAATAGGGCTGTTACTGAGGGTTATAATCCATAAGTGCGGCTGAAGGCCGCCTACGCAGAAAGAAGTTCTACGCAGAAATACTTCGGCCCCTTTTTCTGGCAATACAGAAAGAGGAATGCCACTTAGTGAGGGTTCCGATCCATAAGTACGGCCGAAGCTCGCCTACGCAGAAAGAAGTTATACGCAAAACCACTGTATACTTTTTTCACATTAATTAGATTTTTGTGAAAACTATAAAAGATATATATAACATATGTATATCAAATTAAAGAGAATTAAACTCTCTATTGAATGACATCAAAATTTCTTATGAAAAAGTTTTCGAGAAATATTGATTTAAAAAATGCCTAGTTTGAACTTTGACATATAAAAATTGTTGTAGTGGTTGTTTCCCCAAAAAAAAAAAAAAAAAATACACCGCTACGCTCACCTCAATGATCTCTATCGATCCACATATGAAGATTTTTAATTTGAGAATTCTTGGTATTCTGCATTTGTTCCTATCAAAGGAGTTCTTGTCTTAAATTTATTTTATATGAAAAAACTTTATCTATTAATCTTGTAAAAATGTATTCTAATGTAATCAAATGCTATACAGAAATAATTGTTGTCTTAAATTTTTGTATAAAAAAATATTAAAAGACAAATAATCTTGTTAAAAAAATATACAATGGCGCGTATTCATAGTCCAGCCACTAAGTCGAAACTAATAAAGTTGCAACTTAAATTTAACTATCAACTAAAACTCACTTCTATTCATAGTCTCATTTCAGACATCTACTAAGTAGTTTTAACTTAGTTTTACGATATATCGTATTGCAATATATTGGAAAATGAGTGTAAAAATTTATCGATTTTTCTTTACGATATTTTGGAAAAATTACATTTTTATTAAATAATATCAAGTTTGATCATCCATTTATGTAATTTTTACTTTCATTGCATGGTTATGCAAAAGAATAAGGTATAAGTTTCTTGTTAATTGTGTGAAATAGCCAGAACTACCTCAATGATGTGAAGTCGATGTTTATCGAAAGCATGCTGTGAAACATACAAACACATATCTAAATTTTATGCACTAACGTGCTTTAAAAGAACAAGCTTGAAACTGACTTATTATTTGAGCATTTATATATGTAAATCATTCCAATTATAAAATTGTGATGCAGCCTTATTCGAATTGTAATATGCATTTAATTTCTACTTCCGATTCAAATGGATCGCTCTTTGTAAATTTCAATTGGAGATCATTCAATATTATCAAAATCACGCTCTGCCAACTTAATTTTTACATACTTCGTCTTTTTTCCCCTTAATTTAATGAAGTACTTCTTCCTAGTTACGACTTAATTGCAGCTGCAGCCGAAACTAAATTTTAAGTTGGTAATTAGCAAGAAAAGTCGAAACTAAGGCGACTATGAATAGCTTTAGTTGTAAGTAGGATAGTTTCGACTTAGTTGTGAACTAAATATGACTATGAATATGCGCCAATAACTTTGAAAATTATGCAAAATCGTAGTTCTAAGTACAAGTAGTCGATACCTTTCCGATACTGAGTAGGTATCGATACCTTGTTGGATACAAGTACAAGGACCCCTGCAAAAAACGGCTGACCATATCGAAAAGAAAGTATCGATTGTACGCTCGCATACTAGCCCTGGGTAGTAACGCAATTTTTATGGCGCTAGCTCAATAACGTCGGCGCCTCCTGCGGTGTCAGCGCACTAACTCGGCGCAATAGCGCAGTGTACTGATTTGAACACGGTGCCATCCGAGTATCACCACAGTACCCATCGTCATACCGTGTCATACACATGTCATGTCATGTCTACTATTTCTGAGCATCGCTTGTACTGCCAACCGAATTTATTTGCTAGGAATGTATTAAATGTCACGATATTCTCAAGTTAAAGGTTTAAATTTGCCAAGATACTAGATTTCTTACGTTCTCACCACTTAAAAGCAAAAACAAAGTACGTGTAATTTTTCAAAGAGTTAAGGCGAATTATGTGTGTGCCTCATGTGCTTCTTTTAGGGGATTCCCTTAAACTCGTAAAGTCTTAAACTGTGTAAAACTCGTAAGCTTACGAGGCTTTTATGGGAACGCCCCCTATGTGAAAAGCTGTAAATAGGTGCGTAAATTTACTGTTTGACAGATCAACCAGGATTTTGTGGAGCAATTTTTGTTTCGTAGTATTTTCCATAACATCCCGCCGTCTTGTCTCTATCACTCTTGGCTAAAATACAATTAAAAATGCCGTAAATTATCAGAAAACGTAAGTAAATACTAACTAGTAGATGAAATTCATTAATTTTATTCGCGTATTATTTTTTTCATTTATTTTCATTAAGGGTATTCATCAAACCTTATAAATGCATTGTAAACCGTATGAACTTATAATTGTGTAAACCCTACAAATGAACTGTCAAAATTTTGTATGGAATTCGTTTACACATTTCTGATAAATTTCTCCAGCGATTTCACTGAATAAACTTGATAAACTGAAGCCAATGCAACTCTGTCGCACTTCTAGCTATGTTTTCTGGGCAATAATCAGGATCCGCATAAAAATTTTACACGCAAATTCAACAACAACGATATGATCCTGATAGAGGTCTGGTTCAATTTATTATCCGTTCTGTTTGTTTTATTTCACTGATGAATTGGCCTCACACTGGTAGCCGTGACAAGTGAATTCATACACAAACAGACATTCTGCCATTGTTTCTTTTAACTTGCTTCAAATAAATCGCCTTGATGTCATGTGTATGTTTATTTAAATAGATATTATCTCGTAAATAAAATTTTTTCCCATTTAGGGTCGTTTTCTTAAGTAACCTTTAACTTTAAAGCTCAATTTATATTCAAAGGTTGGATTAAAGATAAAACTGTGTTAGGCATTTCCATTATCGGTTTTTGACGTATGTACATATGTTTCTTCGTTGTAGACCAATTTAAAACCTATAATAAAATGCTTTATTTTAGACACAACCATACATTTTAATGCAACCTTTAAATATAAAGTGAGCTTTAAAGTTACAGATTACTTGAGAAAACGGCCCTTAGTGAGTTAGTTTCTACAATTTATTTATCCTCTGCTAGTAGTATAAAGTTACTGATACTGAGCTCGATAACCAAAGAAAACACGACTATTGTCGCAAGTATAAACGAAAAGAGAGTATGGGTTGTTCATGTAACAGAGTGCGTAAATTTATAAGATTATCTGCTTGATAAAGTTATCGGTTTAGATGAATACCACTATTATTTAATCATACATTTTAGTATAAAAATGTCGGCCCCTCGGTAACACTGAAGTTAACAGGCCATTTCCGCATCAAATTTGCCTAGTAATTTTACGAGCGGCTCGTAAATTGAGCCCCATACAAATTTTGACAGTTCTTTTATGAGAATCGTAAATTTATTATCTCTACGAGGTTTAGGAGGCTTTTACGAGCTTAAGGTCCAATTTCAGATGGCCTATTTAAGTAGAGATTGTTGATTAACTTCCATTATTCAATGGCATTTAAACAACAATCGACAATTAAACTTAAGTGCCATTTAAATATTCATTTGACCCCTTTTGTGCTAATGGCGATAGCGCTTTTCATATATTGGGTGTTAAGGCAATTGCGCCGCGCTGCCATGCCGCGCTTACCCATGCCTATCGCATACATACCCTGCAGGGAAACCGCGGACTAGTGAATCAAATTTCTAGTTCCGTACTAGGTCTTTATAGCCTGGTAATACAAAACTAAAATTTATGTTAACATTTTAACATCTTGGGACCGTCTGGAATCTAAGAAATAACAGCGAGCACCTCTGCGAACTCAGCTACAGCTAAAGGTATGTAAACGTACATTTCTTACAATCATTCAAACAAATTTAATTTCAAATTGAAAACACATTTCTTCCAAAATAACTTAAAATCGCACACACGGAAGAACCAAAAAGATTGAAAAATCATGATACTTTTTTCTTTATTCTGTTGATTTTAGAACTGGTCCGGAACTATAGAATTTAGGACTAGTTCGGAACTATCGAAAAAGGGATGCAGCGGGGGGCAATTGACACTTCCTAGGACATCTCCTAGGACATGTTAAATTCGCCAGTTGCTTGCATTCAAAAGAGATTTAACGCGAACCAGTACTGGGTCTAAATGTACTAGAAGCGCACCAGCTCAGAACTAGAGATTTTCCCACAGGGTATGTACATACATACATACATCAAAGAAAATTTAACTTCATTGTTAGCTGTGGTGCAAAATAAAAAAGTCGGTGAAAATAAAGAAGAAAAAAACCTTTTAGCGCTATGTGGATAGAGAAGAAAAGATTTGAGGCCAGTGCGCTTAGGCCGACTGTGGAGTCAGTGGCTACAGTGTTGAAATACAGTGCAACGCCAACGTGGGACTCCAGCAGCATCTAGGAATGGATGTAGAAAGACCAAACGGCGCTGAGGCGTTTGTTTTTAGGGACGGAAATTCAGATCCCGATGAGAGATTAAAAGAACTGTCTGAGCTCAGTAGCTCTGAAAAAGCTTGAGAAATTAAGTTAACTAGTATCGCCCGGTGGTCGAAATTCGACCACATCACTTATTTCATACACTTTTTTAGTTTGCTTGTGACGTTTTCAAGGTCCATCAGCACCTCTTGTTCGTCTAAGTCACTAATATTGTTAGGTGGGGTTATATCATGATTCAATAATAAAAGGTTTGCTCAAAAAGCAGTTTTCTCGCTCCCTCTTGACAAAATCGGCACCCTTAGCAAAGCATTGTGTGTGGGTTCGTGTGTGTGTGCAAAGTTTTTGTAAGGGAGCTAAGGGAGTGTCAAAACTCTAATGTCAATAAGGAGCAAACCTTTAATTATTGAATCATGGGGTTATATAGCTTCGGTTAAATAATTTTATAATTCATTGGAACAGAAGGGAGAATTAGATTTGTATGGGACTTCGATTGCGTAATCTATGTATACTAATATATATTCTGAAAGCCAGTCTTTTGTGTTCGCTCGAGAACAGCTGAAGCGATTTTTTCAAATTTCGGACACCTGCCGCATACGTCCCAAGGATGGTTATAGGATAAACCGCATTTCGATATATAAAGGGGGCGTGGCACCTCCCATACTAAACGAATTTTTCACACTGCATATCTATGGAAATATTCATGGTAGAGTATTGGACCATGGTGTGGAGATATTTAAAATCAATCGGATACTCTCCTATAAAAATTGGAGCTATTGGAAAAGGGGTCGTGGCACTTCCCATACAAACCGAATTTCTCATACTGCATATCTCTGGAAGTATTCATGATAGAATATTAAAATTGGTACGGAGATGTCATAGAGAAAAAGTGGGGTTATTTGAAAAGGAGGCGTGGCACCTCCCGTTCAAACCAAATTTTTCATACTGCATATCTCTGGAACTGGGTATTGAGGTATATGAAATCAATCGCATACTCCTTGAGAACAATTGGTGCTATTGTAAAAAGAAAACGTACCGACTTTTAGCTATCTTTGAATGTATTTATAATTCTTCTGTAGGTGTGTTCGTGATTGACATCCTCCTAAATGGGTGTCCGGATTTTAACGAGACTTGTTTTGTGTACTCGAGCGGGTCTCTGGATGGTTTAGTTTCACAATTTAACCCGCCAGTTGGCGTTGTAGTTGAGTTATTACTAAAAATCTTAGTTATGATCTGATTTGGCTAATATTTAAAATATGTATTGGTAAAGGTAAGAGCAATACTATTGCAAAAAAGTGCTACCAGGTGGCGATGGAGTCGAGTTATTACTAAAAATCGCCAAGTGAGAAAAGTTGCCGTGAATGTCAGAATAAATCGACCTGTTGCACAATTGAGTATATCGAACTCTCCTGTGTAACGATTGCCCCAATGGATGCGATTTTCCAATATTATTATGCATTTAAACTTGTACGGTATTTCGTCTGAAATAATTATATGTATATTGCATTTCTGTAGAACAATGATACGCTCCCATTTTGAAATTTCCAATAACTATACTATAAAGCTTCTAGGACTGATTCACTATAGAACCGGATTAAAGTTGCCGCCAGGGAGTGAAGAGGAAAAGTTCTTCAAATTTATTTCATTTTGCGATGAACCGTACTATGAAATGCTGCACAAGTGAAGAATTTCAAGAACTTCTTCACGGACATAACACTTTCGTTAGGTTATTTAAAGTGGCAAATGACTACCAAACCATAATCTTAGCAGATGAATGTGCCAATGAAAATCGTAAACGTGAATTGTTGGTGAAAACGTTAGACCAAAAGCGTTTCAATAAAAAAAATTAATTTTGGGCGGAACGAAGTTCGCTGGGTCTGCTCGTAATATATAAGATGGCAGGCTGCTTCTCTAACTGATATTCGGGTTGAACTTGTACCAATCAGGGCTGTAAATAGATTTTTTAAATATTTTTCTCACATTGGCCCTTAGAGGGTTAAAAACTAAATTCGGCACATCTACACTAACTCATCTTTCATTTGATATGAGTTTCATTTAAATCAATAGGGATTAAGTACCTCAAAAGTGCTTCTCTAACTGATATTCGGGCTGAACTTGTTCCAATCAGGACTGTAAATAGTTTTTGTTTTAAATATTTTGCTCAAAGTGGCTCTTAGAGGGTTAAAAACTAAATTCGGCACATCTACACCACCCCACATTTCTTTTGATATGAGCTTCATGAAAATCAATGGGGATNATGAATATTTTACTCAAAGTGGCTCTTAGAGGGTTAAAAACTAAATTCGGCACATCTACACTAACTCATCTTTCATTTGATATGAGTTTCATTTAAATCAATAGGGATTAAGTACCTCAAAAGTGTACCACAAAAATCATGTTTGCGATTAATATATAAGAAGATGTCATGTTGATTCTCTAACTGATATTCGGGCTGAACTTGTACCAATCAGGACTGTAAATAGGTGTTTATGAATATTTTACTCAAAGTGGCTCTTAGAGGGTTAAAAACTAAATTCGGCACATCTACACTAACTCATCTTTCATTTGATATGAGTTTCATTTAAATCAATGGGGATTAAGTACCTCAAAAGTGTACCACAAAAATCATGTTTGCGATTAATATATAAGAAGATGTCATGTTGATTCTCTAACTGATATTCGGGCTGAACTTGTACCAATCAGGACTGTAAATAGGTGTTTATGAATATTTTACTCAAAGTGGCTCTTAGAGGGTTAAAAACTAAATTCGGCACATCTACACTAACTCATCTTTCATTTGATATGAGTTTCATTTAAATCAATGGGGATTAAGTACCTCAAAAGTGTACCACAAAAATCATGTTTGCGATTAATATATAAGAAGATGTCATGTTGATTCTCTAACTGATATTCGGGCTGAACTTGTACCAATCAGGACTGTAAATAGGTGTTTATGAATATTTTACTCAAAGTGGCTCTTAGAGGGTTAAAAACTAAATTCGGCACATCTACACTAACTCATCTTTCATTTGATATGAGTTTCATTTAAATCAATGGGGACTAAGTACCTCAAAAGTGCTTCTCTAACTGATATTCGGGCTGAACTTGTTCCAATCAGGACTGTAAATAGTTTTTGTTTTAAATATTTTGCTCAAAGTGGCTCTTAGAGGGTTAAAAACTAAATTCGGCACATCTACACCACCCCACATTTCTTTTGATATGAGCTTCATGAAAATCAATGGGGATTAAGTACCTCAAAAGTGTACGACAAAAATTATGTTTGCGTATTAATGTAAAAGATATATGAGAACATATTGCATGGAACTGAATTTGACATAACTCGGCTTTGGAGCCAGCTATCAGGCTCATTTTTGGCAGGTGTATTTATCCTTATGTAGCGAATGTATATTCTGAGTTTGAAGCACATCGGACTATAAATGCGATTTTTTTTGTATAGCTCGACCCCTGCGCCATGTATCGGAAAAGTTAAAAGTTTGTGCACTCCTCCTCCGAAACACCTTTCCAACAAAGCAACAATCATTCGAATCAGTTAAGAAACATAGGAGAAAATTGTTCCCAATTAATTCATGCTTGCCTATTTATATATAGATATTCGACAATATATTTTTACAAATAAAACAAACACATAAACTAAATCGAATTGTACTTTTTAATTTGGTTTCATGTGGAAAATTTTCTAAAACGGATCCAGACTTTGAAAAAAAAATGTTAGTGAGTATAGAGGAGCTTTTTTAGATTTTAATCTCAAGACCCCACCCTCCGGAGGCTTATAGTTTTGAAGTAAATCGCATTTAAAGTTGTAAAAAATACCGAACTCAACCTCACCTTTTCCTTTGTACAACAATTGAGCTGAAATGTCGGTGCTGCCATACATGCCAAAAAAATGCAAACAAAAAACAAAACGGAGGCAATAAAAAAATTACATAATGATCGCGCGATTTTTTATTAAAAATTGTAATTATTTATAGCGCGATTTATCGAAGTATCGATTTTATAAAAATCGCGCGATTTTGTATTAAAAATTTGGATAATTTATGGAAGTATCGATTTTATAATAAAAAGCGCCGCAGGAAAAAATTTTTAATAGAAAATCGCGTGATTTTTTATTAAAATTTTTCGATATATATGGGAGTATATTAAAAAAAAAAGAAACAATAAAAACGGAAATAATACGGTTTGTAAGTGTATTTTGTAAAAGGGTCTTCCCTGTTTTTCAGAATGGCTTTACGCCATAAGAATTCCACTACTGAATCCGCAAAATGTTATCGATTGTTGTAGTTTTCTTTGAAAAAAAAAACGGTTTCACTATTCTCCACTGGGATTCTATTCTTTAGGTGTGGGTCCCATCTGGCGCTACAAACGGGTTGTTCGGATCGCTGTGGTTTACCTTCTGGTGCTCATACGAAATCCAACAGGCAATCACACGCCCTCCAAAAGTCGGTACGTATGGTAGACTCCTCCGCTACGTGCTTTTGAATTAGAGGTATGAGCACCGTTTTCCGGACACACCTCCAAGCGAAGATCTTCGCTGCCGTCTTCAATCATGCCATCAACTCTCCTCCCTAAAAAAATAAAACCAAATAAAATGAAAATTGGAAGTATTTAATAAAAATAAACCAACTATTTAAATTAATATTACCCCTGTTGAAATTTCTTTTCCCAAATTTACTTTCGTCTATTTGGACGACATTTCCCGGACCGCCAATTTTGGCTGCAATTTGCTGCTGGTCAAGCTGGTATAAAACTATTCTCTCGCGACAATAACTGTTCCAGTCTGTGATTTTTGGGCTCGATAAAGGACCTCCAACGTAATTTTCGAGCCGCACCGTATGGTGGTTGAAGAGTTGCGCAAAACAACAAGTCATATAAAATATATAGATACACGCGCATTTTCAAACCATGTTCCCTTGGCCCGGGAAACCGATTTGGTGCGACATTGCCCCCTCCGGCAAGAAAAACTGCCCAGCTCTGTGTTCCCTTTATTGAGGACAGACATTGGCGTCCTATGCGTCGAGCATAGTTTGCTACACAAAAGCAGGACGTTCTCCTCTGCAAATTGAATACATTGCGCAACGGTGCCAAGTCTGTCCCCAAGTTTGCGCAAATTCCACATGGCCTGATACCCCTCTGAGGTTAGCAGCTTGGGTCTTGCTGCCCCTGCGCTTATCGGATTCTGTAAAAATTATAATATAGAATATATTGAAATAAATGCAAGGAAAAGAAAACTTACCATACTCGGTATCACTCATCTCAAGAAATTTATTTATATTTCTTACTATAAAATATTTAAAAGCACAGAAAAGACGCGAAAAAACGCATTGCCAGCTTCTTCAAGCGAAAAAAGAAGAAGAGAATATAACAAATACCGTTAGAACACGGTTGCCATATAAATATGACGATTTTACGCACAACTCCGTTTTGTGTTGGCCGCGTTTAAATAAAATCCCTTAATAGTGGCGTACTTACTTTTAAAACGTATGGCAGCACACATTTGCTCTTCTGTCAGCCATTGTTATTTCTGTTTGTTTGAGAAAAGTGCTAAAACGTATACACAAATTTATAAACGCGTTTTACTTAATTAATTTATGAATATACTAGCAGAGCACCCGACGTCGTTCGGGGTAAACAAATCAAAATATAAAACAGTAATACAAGTATTCAGTTCAGCCCAAATTGGAGGAGAAAAATTATTTTCTTCAACTACTATATATTTATCTTCAATTTCTGTACTAAAACTTTTGTTCCATTACTAATATAAAATGAATTAAGGTAACGATAGAATTTTTAAAATAAAATTAGTCTACTATGGTAGATTCCGTTTAGCTTCCTATTCGCTTAGTTGCTTTAGTATAGCCGCACTTTTCCGGTAGAATGCTTATTTCAGAAGTAGTTTGATTCATTATACATACCTGCACATGTTTCGTTTAACAGCATCGCGGGATCAATAAAATGATTTAATCTTTACATTTCAAAATGATCAAAAGACTTTAAAGTTTAAAAAAAAACACAGTTTTTAATATCCGAGTGGTCTAATACATATTTATCCCCCTTTTACTAACACATTTATATATACTTTATTCTAAACACCTCCCATAGATATGTCTGCATACCAAATTTCAGTTCATCTGACTTATGGTGTCGAAGTTATAGCTGATAGAAAATTCCACGCCTATAGGATGTGCCACGCCCCCTTTTACAAACTCACTTATATACACCATACTATAAGCACCTACCACAGCTATACCTGCATACCAAATTTAAAGTACATGTGACTTAAGGTGTCGAAGGTATAGCTTTTAAAAAATTCCACGCCTACGGGATGTGCCACGCCCCCTTTTATAAACTCATTCATATATACCTTACTATAAGCACCTAGCGTAGCTGTGCCTGCATACCAAATTTCAAGTTCATATGACTTAAGGTATTGGCCCAATGTAGGCTTGCTTTGCTTGCCTCGCTTTGAGAACTGTCAAAAGTTATTTGGAATATACTAAAATGTATGAAGGCTGGCCAAATGGCAGCTTTGCTTCACTTGCTTTAAGCGTTTCAAAGTTTCAAATAGGCAAATGTTTTATTTGAAAGCGTTTCGTAGGCTTTTGACAAAAAGGTATGTTCCCGTTCTAAATCATTTCAAACAAACTGCTGCATACTTTTATGTACAAAATTTTTTTTACGTAATTAAAAAATATATATATAATATAAGTAATTCAAAGTATAATAAAAATGATTTTATGTTTCCGTATTTAAATTTAACATATCGCTGGCTGAAAAGTTGCTAAGTCCATTTTCACAAATTTTACAGGAACTTTGAATACAACATTTTGCGTGTTTAAAGCAAAGCAAAACTCCATACGAATCAAAAGGATTCGTTCTTTATTAAAAGATTTCGTATTATTTTGGCATTATCGGATTTTCGGGGCCTCTTCTGGACTTAGAAAATTTGCCTTATAAATAAGAAAAAATAAAACAAGTACATTAATCCTTAATTTCTCTTGCTAGCTAGCGATATTTATGATGTCAAACTACTGGTCAGTCGTCTCTTGAAGAATTGGATTTTTTTTTAATTTTTAATAAATGTGCCTATAGTTATATATGTATAATTATTATTATTCCTTTGAAATGCATTCAAATTCGCATCAATTTAAAAATAAATCTCAAAAGATTGTTTGTATATTTTTTTAGTTTTCTGGAATTTTGTGGGAAAATTATTCATAGTGTAAGGGAACAGACCCTAATTTTTTAACTACGCAGCTGGTAGCTTTGACAGCGTTCCAAGCCGTCATTTGGCCAAACGAGTTTTTGAAGTAAATCAAAGCAAATTAAAGTAAGTAAGGCGTGCAAAGCAAGCCTGCATTGGGCCAGCGCCTTTATGGTTTTGAAGTCATAATAATAATAATAGATTGGCGCTTACACATATGTTAGTGTTTGGCCGAGCTTCTCCTCCGATTTGTGGCGTGCGCCTTGATGTTGTCACACAAAGCGGAGGGACCTACAGTTTTACGCCGACTCCGAACGGCGATTGTATTTTTATGAGAAGCTGTTTTTCATGGCAGAAATACACTCGGAGGTTTGCCATTGCCTGCCGAGGGACGACCGCTGTTAAGAAAAAACCTTTTTTCTATATTTTTGCGATGTTGCTTTGACCAGGGTTTGAACCCAGGCATTGTGGAGTGGAAGCGCGCACTGCTTACCACTACACCACAGCGGCCGGTTTTGAAGTCATAGGTGTTCAAAATTTCCACGACTATGGGTGGTGCCACGCCGTAAGGGATCTGGTGGTGGGACCAATTGTGGCAATTTTACTTCGCCCCAAGCACAACATAATCTAGTGGATTCACGACTTTTTTTTAACGCCTTACAATATTTACAAATTATTGTCATTTCCCCAATTGTTACCGATTTGTCGGCATAATAATCTATTGCCGGATCACAGTGGAATGCAGCTCGTTCCAGGATCACAGGAGCACTGCGTCTGCGGGATCTCTCAATTTCATTATGTCGTGCTCACTGTTATTGTGTCTGGTGTGCACGAACTCGTTGCATTCTACGACTATTTTCTCGATCTGTCTCTCTCTGGTCATCAGTCCGGTTAGCAGGTGAGGTAGCTCTTCGCACATTTGATTGACTGCGGTGTTCTCCTCGGCATCATAAATAAAATAAGAAAAGTTCTCGCGTACTTAGCGGTAAAGTGTCACTATAACAAAAGATAAAAAAAGAGCACGTAACTTGAAATCAAGAATGATAGAATACAAGATTGCGCCGATCAGAGAGGATTTTTGAGAATAGCTTTTATGTGACGTCACACTGGTGCAATTGCGAGAGAGAAATGCCAAAACATGAGCAAGAATGGAAGAAGAAGAAAAAATGTTGCAAGGAAAACGTAAACAAGATGCACAAGTGTGACGTCATGCAAACAACGATTCTGTCAAATTCGTTAAGAGAGGAATAGCGGTCCGAGATCGGCGCAACCTTTGTATTCTCTCAATCGTGACTTGAAATATCACTATCACAAAGGATCACCGAAGTAAAGAAAGTTCGCGCGCTCGTAGCGGTAACCGTCACTCACAAAGATAGAAGGATGCACTCTTTGTCATAAGAGGAATCGATCGACATAAAGGATCGATCTATTTGTTGGTTGTCAAATGTCAAATATTATGGTTGCGTTCATAAATTTAATTTGTGACAAAACTTAAGATTTATCAATCTACATAAAAATAATCTGATAGATAGTAAACAACTGAAGTTAGCCAAAATTAAGTTTATTTTTTACCTCCTGAGAATTAATACGTAGTTACAAAGATATATATATCTATATATATAAAAAGAAGTTACATTTCCTTGGTAATCTTATAACTCAAGAACCGCCGAACCGATTGACACAAAAAGTTTAGAGTTCTTTTCTATCTTTGAGGAGGTGGTTTGTGTGAAGTTTGATTGAAATCGGTGCAGCCGCTCCTGAGTTATGACATTTTATGTGAGTAATGGTTTCCTCTCATACGAAATGCCTGTATGGGAAAAACAACAACAAATACACTGCCGCTTATGAGCGTTTCTATTGTACTGTTGTGGTTGTAAGTGTATTATGTTAATATTAATTTGCTGTCGTTGGAATTCAGTTGACAGTTCTCTTATGTGCTTTGAGTTCTTTTATATCGTGCTCTCATTGCGAACAGACATACTTTTGGTGAGTGTTAACCATGTGTTTGTTTTAACCACGTACACACATTGAACTTTGAATTAAATTTATAATTTATTCTTGAAATAATTTTCAATGTTTTGCTTTTACATTCAATTAGTAATATACTGTACTGAAAGAATGCCACGTGCAAGACGAGCAAACATTGGCAGACGTTCACGTCAATCAAATGCTACAGCGTTAAATCGAAGATCACAAAGTGAAGAAGATCGTGTTCGACGAAATGAAGTGGAAACACAACGACACAGACGGAGAAATCAGTCGGTTAATAGTGAAGCACCAAGAAACCGTCGTGGGCGTACGTCCGTTTATGATATACGTCAAATGGAACGCGCGGCTTTCAATTACGATGCCACCATTGATTACAGCATGCATGCCTACATTGGCCAAATGAATATAGAATGTATACATTGCAAAGCAATTAAATTCAGAAACGAAACGCCTGGTATGTGCTGTGCTGGTGGGAAAGTCAAATTGCCGGTGCTAGAACTTCCGCCAGAACCTTTGCATTCATTGGTTTTTGGCAATTCACCAACGTCGAAGCATTTCCTCTTAAACATTAAAAAATACAATTCATGCTTTCAAATGACATCTTTTGGAGCTACAAATATTATAAGAGATGGATTTATGCCGACGTTTAAGGTTATTACTTCGTTTGGAATAAACAATATCATATTTAATTTATGTGCCGTCCCTGTGTTCGATGTTTTTAAAAATTCAGATCCGTTATCTACATATATTTCTCGAACTTTACAGATTCAAGGTCAAATATACCATAGAGCTGGGTCTTTGCTACCATTCCCAGATGGTGACCATCAATTTTTGCAAATATATTTTATTGGTGATGAGAATCGTGAATTAAATCAGCGCTGTGCAATTTCGACGAATACGAGAAGATCAATCGTGAATGAATTGCAAACAATGTTCCATCAACACAATGAATTGGTGAAATTGTTCAAAGTGTCACTCGATCGGATACCCACCGATGGCCACAAAATCATAATAAAAGCCGATAAAACACCAATTGGGGAGCACGCCAGACGATTCAATGTACCAACGATTGATGAAGTAGCCATTGTTGTGGTTGGTGAACAGTTTCGGCCACGAGATATTGTTTTGTATCGTAGAAATGAGCAATTACAACGTATTTCAGAACTCCATCGCTGTTATGATGCATTGCAATACCCCATTTTGTTTTGGAGAGGGGACGATGGCTATCATATCAACATACCAATGATAAATCCAACAACTGGTACATACACATTTTATTTTTGTTTAAATATGATTTTTAAATAATTTTCATACGCTAATTAATTTTTGTATTGCAGGTCAAAAATCAACGAAAACCGTCAGTGCGATGAATTTTTATTCGTATCGATTGATGATTCGCCCTCAAGAAAACAATTTTATTTTGCGATGCAATCAACTTTCGCATCAATATATCGTCGATATGTACGCCAAAATTGAAAGTGAGCGATTCAATTTCATCCGTCACAATCAAGCCCGATTGAGATCAGAGGAATACATACATTTGCGTGACGCAATAATCAATGATGCAGATGTGAATGATATCGGCCGTTTAACAATTTTACCATCATCATATGTTGGTAGCCCACGTCATATGCATGAATATACCCAAGATGCGATGACATATGTACGAAATTATGGCCGACCGGATCTATTCATCACATTTACATGCAATCCGAAGTGGGTCGATGTGTCTGATTGTTTATTTGATGGTCAGGTGCCAAAATATCGGCAGACATAACGGCCCGTGTATTTCAACAAAAATTGTAAAAATTAATGGATCTGATTGTCAAACTCCGCGTATTTGGAGAAGTGCGGTGCTTTATGTATACCATAGAGTGGCAAAAAAGGGGCTTACCTCACGCACATATCTTGATTTGGTTGGTACACAAAATAACACCTGATATGATTGATACTGTCATATCGGCCGAAATTCCAGATCAAACCATCGACCCAGGATTATTCGAAGTTGTCACAAAAAATTTGATTCACGGTCCCTGTGGTGATATTAATCGAAATTCACCCTGTATGATTGATGGCAAATGTTCGAAACGTTTTCCAAAACAATTGATTGCTGAAACAATTACAGGAGATGATGGATATCCACAGTATCGTCGACGATCAACTGAAGACAACGGTAAATCAACTGTAATTAAACTTCAAAATCAAGACGTTGAAATCGATAACCGGTGGATAGTTCCGTACTCACCGATACTGTCAAAAATGTTCAACGCTCACATAAATGTAGAATATTGCAATTCTGTAAAATCAATCAAATATATTTGCAAATATGTGAATAAGGGCAGCGATATGGCTGTTTTTGGAGTGGCTCCTGAAAATAGTCATGATGAAATTTTGCAGTATCAAATGGGGCGCTATATTAGTACGAATGAAGCTGTATGGCGTATTTTATCGTTTCCAATTCATGACAGACATCCGATTGTTGTACATTTGGCAGTTCATCTTGAAAACGGCCAACGTGTTTACTTCCCTGCTGCAAATGCCGAACAAAGAGCAGTAGAGCCAAGTTTTTATCGGCTCTTTCACCTTACCTGTATATAGGTGACCACCACAATCAAATTTTAAAAAAGTACAGAATCTTTAGAAAGTATGCTGAATGAAAAAAATCAACTAATTCAACTGTTTAAACATTTTACGAGTTCTATAAAGAAAACTTAATATGAAAAATTTCTTGCGATATAAAAAAAACATTTTATGTATGGTGGTGCGAAGCCCACTGGGTAATGCTAGTCTATATATATAAAAATGAATTGCTGTTCGTTAGTCTCGCTAAAACTCGAGAACGGCTGGACCGATTCGGCTAATTTTGGTCTTGAATTATTTGTGAAAGTCCAGGGAAGGTTTAGAAGGTAAGTAAATATGATAAAAATGCTAGGAATTTAATAAAAACAACAACTTTGTTTTTCCTTAGAAATAGGGATGGTCGATTATCATTAATTTTCGATGATCATCGATGTTGGACAATAAAAAATCGATGTTTTAAAATTGATTTTGCATTATTTAAAACATCGTTACATCTTTTTCTCGAATTTAATAATTTCTTCCCGTTATCGATGTCATTATCGACGCCATAATCATGTTTTTGCAACATGGGTAATCCCTACTTTATCAAACATTTGATGTTGCCCCCGTCATTCAGAAATCAAATTGAAAGAATAGCTATATCTTTGTAACTACATATTAATTCTCAGGAGGTAAAAAATAAACTTAATTTTGGCTAACTTCAGTTGTTTAATATCTATCAGATTATTTTTATGTAGATTGATAAATCTTAAGTTTTGTCACAAATTAAATTTATGAACGCAACCATAATATTTGTTATTTGACAACCAACAAATAGATCGATCCTTTATGTCGATCGATTTCTCTTATGACAAAGAGTGCATCCTTCTATTTTTGTGAGTGTCGGTTACCGCTACGAGCGCGCGAACTTTCTTTACTTCGGTGATCCTTTGTGATAGTGATATTTCAATTAACGTGCTCTTTATATTATAAGCTTTTATTTAACTTGGTCATCCCGCGCAAATCGCGGAAATTTCCAATCGATTTTAAACTGACTTCCCAACAAGTTAGATACTTGAAATTTTCAGCATAGTTCCAATCACGATGACAATACAATTTAAAATATAAATGAATTCCCCATATGGTCCAGGGGTCTTGATTCAAAGGCGGTCAAAAAATAGTAAGATTTATGGCTAACAGAGCGTAATTTGCCAAAGAAAGCTACTTGTGGCAAATTCTGATATCAACCTAGTCTAGATATGAACCTCGTTGTAAGAATTAGAAGGCTCCAGATTTCGCCCCGACAGAAGAAGTTAAATATTGCGCCTAAATATATGCCATGCTACAACGGAAATAGACGACACGCCATTTCTTTAAATAAAATTAACTGCTGCTATATGTACATATGTATGTTTATACAAACCGTAAGCAAACAACATTTTGCTTGCCAAGTCTTCTGTTCTCTTTCATTGCAGGTTGAATTATTTTAATATCTATTGCAAAATTTTGTACATAAAATGAAATAACACTTTTTAATATACAACGCTTTTATAAACGGACTAAAAATTATAAAATAAAATAATGTAAAAAAAATATTTTTTAAAAACAAGCTTTTATTTAACATGTACAATCAAAGGAATAAAATAAAGTAGTGTAACAAAAGATTTTTTAGCAAGAAAATTTTGTCAAAACTGCACTAAAATGAATAAAATAAAATAAGTAAGGTCTCGTTAAAGTTACTAAAAGCCATTTAGTGAAAGGAGTTATTCAAACTCGAATGAAAATTACTAACAATTTGTACTAATTTACTTCGTTTTTAAAAAAGCTTGTCGCGCGAATAGCAAACCGACATTTAAATATATGCATACATACATATATATATATACCTAACCAATTATGCATGTACGCTGAATTCGCCGACAAGCTGAAAATTACTAACAATTTGTACTAATTTACTTCGTTTTTAAAAAAGCTTGTCGCGCGAATAACAAACCGACATTTAAATATATGCATACATACATATATATATATATATATATACCTAACCAATTATGCATGTACGCTGAATTCGCCGACAAGCTTTTTTAAAAACGAAGTAAATTAGTAAAAATTGTTAGTAATTTTCATTAGAGTT
>NW_016158919.1:38490-42594 GCF_001687245.7 Rhagoletis zephyria | reverse complement strand
TATTTAATACTTGCGCCGGGTATTTAATGTTCGGCTCCGCCCGAACTTAGACTTTCTTACTTGTTTTACATTATTTTTTTTATCTTTTGTTATAGTGACACTTTACCGCTAAGTACGCGAGAACTTTTCTTGTTTTATTTATGATGCCGAGGAGAACACCGCAGTCAATCAAATGTGCGAAGAGCTACCTCACCTGCTAACCGGACTGATGACCAGAGAGAGACAGATCGAGAAAATAGTCGTATTGCTATGTCAGCATTGCTTTCTTTAGTGAGTGACAATGAAGTAGATAGGCTTAGAATGCAACGAGTTCGTGCACACCAGACACAATAACAGTGAGCACGACATAATGAAATTGAGAGATCCCGCAGACGCAGTGCTCCTGTGATCCTGGAACGAGCTGCATTCCACTGTGATCCGGCAATAGATTATTATGCCGACAAATCGGTAACAATTGGGGAAATGACAATAATTTGTAAATATTGTAAGGCGTTAAAAAAAAGTCGTGAATCCACTAGATTATGTTGTGCTTGAGGCGAAGTAAAATTGCCACAATTGGTCCCACCACCAGATCCCTTACGGCGTGGCACCACCCATAGTCGTGGAAATTTTGAACACCTATGACTTCAAAACCATAAGTCATATGAACTTGAAATTTGGTATGCAGGCACAGCTACGCTAGGTGCTTATAGTAAGGTATATATGAATGAGTTTATAAAAGGGGGCGTGGCACATCCCGTAGGCGTGGAATTTTTTAAAAGCTATACCTTCGACACCTTAAGTCACATGTACTTTAAATTTGGTATGCAGGTATAGCTGTGGTAGGTGCTCCTATAGGCGTGGAATTTTTTATCAGCTATAACTTCGACACCATAAGTCAGATGAACTTGAAATTTGGTATGCAGACATATCTAAGGGAGGTGTTTAGAATAAAGTATATATAAATGTGTTAGTAAAAGGGGGATAAATATGTATTAGACCACTCGGATATTAAAAACTGTGTTTTTTTTGAAACTTTAAAGTCTTTTGATCATTTTGAAATGTAAAGATTAAATCATTTTATTGATCCCGCGATGCTGTTAAACGAAACATGTGCAGGTATGTATAATGAATCAAACTACTTCTGAAATAAGCATTCTACCGGAAAAGTGCAGCTATATTAAAACAATTTTATTTTTATTTATTGTGCACGTTTTCTGTATTTGCGCATTTCTGATGAAAAGAAACAGACCAAGGAAAAGAAATAACAAATATTAGGAATTGGTAATTAAGTTAAATAATTACAAAGAACGTAAATCTATAAGAAGAGACAACACGTTATAATTGTAACGAGTGATGACATCAGGAGCGTGCTTTCTCTTTTATCCGAATACGTTTCGTGATTGGTGATAGTGGACATTATTTAACAAGAAATTGCTGAAATACTATTAGCAACTATATTATGAGAGTGAACAATTCATGTTGAGGAGGCCTCCCCCAACATCTTCACCAAGTTTCATTACGAAAGTCCTTATACTTTCGCTGAAATCTCGATTGGTTCTGTTTTGGAAAGCTAACCCGTTTCATGTATTTTTAAATATTTCACTGCCATCTATTCACTGATTTATGAATTAATTAGAGGTTAGAAGAGTGGACAGAAAAATCACTAATTATCGCGATATTTTCCCAATAGTTTCATCACTAAACTCACTTGTACATTACCGGGCCGTTATACATTCAATTTTCCCCTTTCAATTTTCAATACTCTCACACTTTTTCACTAACACACTCATATTTATTGCTTGAACCTTGCCGGCATTTAGAACAGTAGTGTCCAACCGGTAGCTCGCGGGCGCCTGGTAACTCGCGACCTAAATTTTAGGCGCCCGCAAACTAGAAGATGAACAGAATATTTTGAATTGAATTGAAAAGTTTAACAATTGGAAGCTTTTTTGGTACATTAGTACGCTTTTATTTTTGAATTTTCACGAACTCATTCACTTCTTATCTTTCTATGCTAGACATGACAGAGTCTCTGTTTCAGGATTTTCAAAACAAAAACAGCGTAATCTCAGCAATAAAAAAGTGTCGTTATCTGATGTCCTACCAAACGATATTCATGGCCAAATAAAAAGCGATTTCAAGAAATGTGACTAGGTTTCCTTACAAATGGATGAGTCAACCGATGTTTCAGACTCTCCGCACTTATTAGTGTTCACCAGAGTGGTATTTTCTGATTTTTCTGCTAAGGAGGCACTTTTAGTCAATCTGACTTTGGAAACTCGTACTCGTGGGCAAGTTATATATATATATAATGTAGTGAAAAAGAAGGGAAATCTGATTGCAAAAACACTCAACCTTGACAATGTTATGAGCACGATCTTTCGTATTGTGAATTTCATTCGCCGATGACCGTTAAAGCATCGGCAATTCAAAGCCTTGCTCGATGAATTTGAGAGTGAATTCGGTCACATATTCTACCACTCTGAAGTAAGGGCTGAGTCAAGGTAAAGTGCTCTCAATATTTGTAGCTTTGATGACAGAAATAGAGATTTTCCTGAAATCCAAAGGCAGCATTTTTAACTGATGGGACTGCAAAACTAAATGATTTCAATACAACTTTGCAATCTCGAAATCGATGTATGGATAGAGCAGTAGACAAAGAAAAACTTTCAACATTTCCAGACGTTTACTCTTCTGGAACAGGCTATTTCATAACTAATGGTTATAAAAAATAAATACCGAAACGTACTGACTGACGAACATGTCAAAAATACCATGATTTTAGCCTGCACAACTGTACAATATAAACCAGATATTAAGAAGTTATCTGAAAATATGAAGATTCAAGCATCATATTAAGTCGTACCATTTGAAATCGGTGCGATTTGCAAACTATTTTTGATTATTTTTAGGGAAAGTAATAAATATTTCAAATGAAAACGGCGAGAAACACATAACTTACGTCATATCTATCGATTCAGTGCCAAATTTTGCCGTTTTGTTAATCAATCTCCGATGAAGGTTTTGCAGATCGCATCGATCTCAAATCGTACGAATGCAGCACATTCCCATATGTTTAAAATAAAATGAATGCTCTTCATTAAAATATTATGCACTCTTATTAATTTAACTTAACTGTATAAACATTAATAATAAATAAATATTTTAAAAGGATCAGTTAGTAGAATATATACATTAAATATAAGAAGAGTGAAACGAGTTAACGCAGTTAAAATTTAAGTTAAGCTAGGAGTACCCGCGTATTATAGCGACAGTTTCAAAGTAGCCCTTTGTCCAAGTTCTGTTGGACACCACTGATTTAGAAGATCGTTTTCTCGTCCATCCCAAAGAAGTAACGTCTGAGGCACTTCTAAACGCTAGTTGAAAGATGGTCCATATTTTACAAAAACAAAATACACTACTATCGCGTTTTTAACTTCTTATCGTGCAAAAAGAAGACAATTTATGGTTTGTCTACTTAACGGCGAAATAAAAATCAAAAAAAGAAATCAGCAAAAAAATAAAATTTTTTTTAATATCATAATATTACAATAGTTATTTGCATACATTTAGCAGCCAATGCTCTTAAATTCGTCGACTCATAAC
The DNA here is from genome assembly GCF_001687245.7 of Rhagoletis zephyria. Taxonomy (NCBI): domain Eukaryota; kingdom Metazoa; phylum Arthropoda; class Insecta; order Diptera; family Tephritidae; genus Rhagoletis; species Rhagoletis zephyria. Next base: position 39,006 of record NW_016158919.1, on the reverse strand, counting down.
TCATTTGATGTTATATAAATAAATAAATAATAAATAAATAGTCACATATATACATATTGAAAGCGGTACAACACGTTGGCGATTATAAGTCGGTTTATGCCCTGTATGCAGCTCTCAAGAACACGGTCAAAAAAATTTGCCATTATTTCGTTTGTGTGTCCAAGGAATTTTGACATTTTTGATACTTCACAGCCTGTTGCCTCACTCTTTCCTCAAGAAATAATGGAACGGGCATATATTTCTGTTGCAAACCTGGGTTGCCTTGTGCTCTTTTTTCACAAAAAACTTTCTTTTGAAAACCGTAGTAGAAAGCGTAGCAAATTCCTTAAGAACTGCGTACTGCCTTAAGGAAATTTGACTCAAGAAAATTTCTTAGCCATTCTTGTACGTCATTTTATATGGAGTTTTGCTTTTCTTGAGAGCTGCATACAGGCCTTTTTTTTTTTAATTATATTATTATTATTATAAAATAAAAAGCTTATTTTTACTTTCTTAAGAAATTTACTACGCTTTCTA
>NW_016158919.1:26616-33748 GCF_001687245.7 Rhagoletis zephyria | reverse complement strand
TAGGCAGAATGTTCGAGAATGACGTAGAATGTTCCACAAAGAGAAACGTCAAGTTGGATGAACACTGCGAACAGCGAGAGAGAGAGAATGAGCGATAAACTTCAGAATGTTCTAGAGTTGCCATAAGTGCCAGCGCAGGTATATAAGAGCGCCGCCACCGCGAGATGAGTGAGTTACAAGTCAGCAAGCTACAAGTAAAGTGAGCAGAGAAGTGAGTTGCGAATAAGCAAGCTATAAGTTTAATTGTGTTAACAAGTAGTCAAGCATTGTTATTGCTTTAACAAGTATTGTAAAGTGTTTTCACTGTATTAGCGAGTATTGTAAATTGTTTGTTGTACAATAAAGTTAATTGTACTACAATTTGGTCATCGATTGCATTTATTTAACAATCCAGCGATACGAACCGAGAGATTTGGGAAATCCGGACGAGGTTTCAAGGATAATCGTAACAGTACACAAATTAATTTAAGTTTGAAAGATGATCCAAATGAACTCGATGATGCCCGGATGCAATATCTATGCCTTGATTGTGCCCAAAAACTTAAAGACGTTTATGATTTTATTGAAAAGGCGAGAAGGGCTGATAATGAATTACGTTGCACACAAACGGAAAAAGTGAAGATAGAAAGTATAGCCAACACTTTTGAATGGGTTCCAGTACATGAAGAGCTAATGGAAGTAACTAAGATGCCAGATACTGTAGATATGGTATATCAAATACGATTTAGATATAATTAAACAATAATTATTTTCTATTTGTTTACAAGGATCACGTAGAGGATATAAAAGTATCACCAGAATGGAATGAACATTTTATGGATGATGATGAAACATCTGCATCAAATGATATCGAACACGAAATAAATATTGATAAAAAACTTAGTACTGACACTACAACAACAACAAAGCTTCTAGTTGAATCGGATAAGGATATGCAGAGCGGCAATAACTTAAATGAAGCTGGGCTGGTCTTATCGAAAAAAAGTAAACAACTCAATCTTGCTCATACAAGACCTAAAAACGTAAAGAAAACAAACAAAGTAAAATCCGAGGTGAAAACAAAAAAGAAAGTCAAGGACATGTCTGAGCCGGTGAAGTGTGAAGAATGTGGGAAAATAATGAAGAGAAGCTCATTAAAAAAACATAAGCAACGTCATAAACCAAAAACTTTTCTTTGTCAGGCCTGCCGTAAGTATTTCCGTTCCTTTTAACTTGTGGACTAATTTCTATCTTTGTTGAATTTACCTTCGCCAGCAAAAACATTTAAGGAGTCATGTGCCCTAAAAAATCATGAGCTCTGTCACAATGAGAATCGGGAAAGATTTCCGTGCGACATCTGTAACCAAAGCTTTTTAACTCCGTATACATACAAAAAACACAGGCTAACGCACGAAACCAACCGCAAACCAATATATCAATGTGCTCAGTGTGAAAAATCATTTCTTCATAAAAATGGTCTAACAATCCACGAGCTCCATCACAAGGGAGCTACGATAGAATGCCAAGTTTGTCAAAAACGTTATGTGCGGCAAATAGACCTATATGTTCATTTACGCACTCATTCTGGAGAATCGCCATTTGTGTGTCACCTTTGTGGAAAATCTTTCATCCACAAACGTATTTTAAATAGGCACATGCAGTACCTTGGATATTTCAGTTACAAGTGCGTGATTTGTGGTTCCAAATTCTCCAAATTATGATCAATACTATAATCATCGCATGCAACACACTGGATTACCTTATAAATGTGGCGTTTGTGAAAAGCAGTTTCCAGATGCTTACAAGTTAGTAATAAAGTATGATTATGCCCTACATGTACATATATGTATATGTGTATGTATATAATTTTTCAGGATTAAGCGTCATATAAGAGGTGTGCACAAAATTGAAGAAGACAAGGAGGTGCAGAAACTCGTTGTAAGAATAAANTTATTTATTTTTTGCGCTAAAGCAAATTGTGTCTTATGAGTTGGCGATTAATTTCACTTGGCGTGCGACATCGGAGAAGCCAAGCATACAAAACTTTGCAGTTTTTTCCATCACCATCAAGGCTTTTCTTCGCGAAAATCGAATGAAATTGCTGCCAGAAAACTTCAAAATGCATCTTGTGGTTCAATGTTACTACAACTATACAGATTAAAGTTTTATGAGTTAGAAACTCGAAAGGATAAAATAGTCAAAGGTTCAAAGTACAAATGTTTCATATAAAGGATCTAGTTCATAGTTTTTCTCGTTTTCTTGTAATATAAACATTTCTAAAATAAATGTATTTTTTGATTGTTCTTCGTATTTTCTGTCTTTTTTTAGTGCCTTAGTTTGCTTTTTTTGCAATACCTAGTGCCTTTTCCTGCCTTTTTCGCTATTTTGTTTTGCCTTTTCCAGCCTATTTCGTTATTTTATTTTGCCTTTTTTATAGGTTTTTAGGTCCTAAAAATCCGTTCCCTGGTAATTAGCAATGCTTATATTTTACTAAGATTAATTTTTTTATTTTTCTCAGATGTTTGTCACTCCAAGTTCCAAAATTCGACAGATTTTCAAATAAATAAAATTGTGCAACAACATTTCTTACACGCCAGGGATAGAGTGCTCAAATGGAAACATTCAAATGAAAATACACGCGGCAATTTACGCCTCTCCAATTAGTTCCTTAACTCCTATACTTAACGAAATAATGTTAACAAATTATACTTAACGAAATAATGTTAACAAATTATACTTAACTGAATAATTTAAACAAACTGGTTTTGTTGTTTTTAATGTTAATAAAAGTTAAAAAAAAATTAAAAAAATATATTTGCAGTTTTTTACATTAAGCTAGAAATAAAAAGGGGGTAGTTTTTACGTCACGTTTCTGTGTCTCCCACACGACACTAAGAAGTTACTTTCGGAAGCGTCGTATGCGAGTATATTTGGGTGTACCGCTTTTGTCTCTTCCAGACGACACTAAGAAGTCACTTCCTGTAGTGTCGCATGTGTGTCAGTGTGGACGTAACTCTTACGGGGAGCAGTTTTCCCCCAAGGAGGATAGTAAAAAGATGAGAAAGCGTTAACTTCCGCGATGAAATTTAACTTCTTGGAGTTACTTTTTCGCCACTTCCGCGATAATAAATGCTAGCAGGGAATGGGTGACTTGCTTTCAAGTTTTCCCTTTCAATTGAGTTTCAATTTTGCTTTCAATTTTGAACAGCTTTTCAGCATTGACGTGCGAATTTGGTGAAAATAAAAAAAATACTAAGCTTATGCATGCTAAAATGTTAATCTACAATGGAATTAAAATGGAAAATGGTCTTCAGAAGCTAGTTAGTTACATTGTTTTCTTGAAGACGGCATGTTGATAATGAAATTGCTTCTCAAATTTAATGCAGCCTACGTAATGGCTTTCAATTTTTATGATTTTTGACAAGCAATGTGTGTCAGCGTTACCAACTAGATGACATGTGTGAGCGAGTGAACATTAGGGTGGTCCAAAAATGCATGTGAAAAAGTAAAGTCGGAATTTTTATGCTCTCATCCCCTAGGATTGTTCTATACCGGAAAAATATACCCTTATTTTTTTATTTTGAAATCAAAAAATATTAAGAGTTCGCTCAAAGCGCCCAAAAAACAACTTTTCGTGGAAATGGTATAGAATGGTTTATCTGCAGGAGATTCTCAATAATAATACCCAAATGTTTATTTAACCGTTTTTTCATTGCAACTATAATTTATAGGTCCGCCAAAAACCCACAAAAACCCCGAAAAATGCAATGGGGCGACCAATAAAAAATTCTTAGTATTAAAAAATGGTTAAATAAACAATTGGGTATTATTATTGAAAGTCTCCTGAAGAGAACCAGGGTTTTCCGATCGAAAAATATTGACTTTCAAGAATACTATACCATTTCTACGAAAAAATTTATTTTTCCTATATAAAAATACATGGAAAACTTTGAGCGCTTTGAGCGACCTCTAAAAATTTTTTTATTTCAAAATAAAAAGATAGGGGTATACTTTTTTCGATATAGAACAATCCTAGGGGGTGAGAGCATTACAATTCCGACTTTACTATTTTTGGACCACCCTAGTGAACATACTGTAAGGCAAATGTTCCCATGTGTGTGCAAGAAAGGGATGTACTATTACACGTCCGGAGTAGTGGTCACTTTTTTCCCAAGCCCATACAAAACTAACCACTAAACTGACGAAAAGTTTTAGTCAGTTTTCCCACTAATTTAACCGATAATCATATGTCAGGCTCCTTGCAGGGGCATGAACCAAAAATACCCGCTCAAAAAATCGGCTTTACACTCTCGCTACTAAAACGACGCCTAATAAATAAAATTTCCGATATGGCATCGGCTATTTGGAGAAATCATTTTGATTTTCATTATCACATGTATAGTTGTAAAGCGCACAGAAATGAATGGGGGGATAAAGTTTCATATTATTTAGTAAATATTTGATGAAAATAACAATTAAATGTTAGTTTTCTGGTGGTAACGTTGTTGCTGTGTATCTGGTGAGGACTCTGTTGCTGTGAATCGATAATTGATTAATGGTATTTTAGTGTTTATAGTGTAATTTTTTATTTTCTTTCCCCAACTTTTGAGACATTGTGATTTTAAAGATATTCCCGCACTAAATTTGTACAGGGACACAATGAATTATAAATTAATAAAGGTTAAAGATTACTTTTATTTTGATAAAAAAAAAATAATCGATTAACCGATCAGGTGGTAAATAACCCCACACCCCTAATTGTGCTCGAAAGTCGTCACTTCGATAACCACTTCACTTTTCCTCACATGAACCAAAAATACAGGATCACGTAAGTCGCGTTCTGGTTGTATTTTTAACTGGGCCCTATTGCACCAACGAATTATCATGAACAATTTAGCAAATTATCGAACTTGCGCAAAGTTTTGTGTTTCACCAACATGATAAGCAAAAGTCACTCAAATAAGTATTGATAAGTAAAAAATCACACAAAATCATAGATAAGCGTTGCACCAAAATTTGAAAGTGAAAAGATTTTAGCGGATAAGTGATAAGTTATGCAAATTATCAAAATTTATTAGCATTTCGTTGCGCCAAAAATTTTTATTTATCACTTGTCATTTTTAATTTTGCTAATTTCAGCATTATTTTGCTAAAAATAGTTTTAGCTATCATACCAGTGATAGGTTAGATTTATTCAGTCTGAATGAATTAATCAGTGCTTTAACACGTGATTCGATAAAATATTGACACAAGAAATGCTTCGATTCGAAATTTTAAATTTATTAGAGGAGGAAAATCCGCAAATAATAAAAGGCGTGTCATAAAAGAACAAGTCAACTACTGCTACGTTTATACGTAAGCTATTTGCAAATAAAAATAATTTGCAAATACCTCACTGTTTATTTGATGGTGAAAAATTCTTTTTTAATATTGCCTGATTATAAAAAGGTAATAATATGACCATCGAAAAAGAAAATAAAGTTAAAAATTATCTTGGTCTTGATTATTAAAAGGCCCATCGAAAAAGAAAATAAACCCAAGAATTGCGGCGTATTGCGCTTATTTGCAAATAGTACCACTAATCAATACTTATTTGCGTGATTTAGTTATTTGCAAATAAAAAATTAACTCAGCGTTTATACGGCAAAGTTTTCCATTTTGCAAATTGTTATTTGCAAATAATATATTGGTGTAGTAGAAAAACTGCGGCTATCTCGCAGCCAAATTGAAAAACTGTTATTAAAAATTGGTGCGAACCTATAATATAAAGGCCAAAATACAATAGCGCAGTGGCAGTGGCAGTGAGAGTTTCTAAAATCAGCTGTTACTGCTAATATTGGCAGTAAATGCCACAGCAAACACAATACGGCGTTGTCAGTGACTGCTTTTTTGACATTCCCTTTTGTTTGTTTACATTTTTGTTGTTGCCTTTTTTGTTCAGTGACATCAACAGAAGTTGGCTGCGTTTCATTTATGTCAAATTCAACATGCGAAGTTTGCTGCGATGAAGGCAGTGGCAGTGAATTTAGAATTTGGGCTTAACTGAGCAGTAATGCCAGCCACGTTATTGTATTTTGGGCTTAACAGTGAGTGTAATAATGGCATGGGGTCCACAAATTAGCGCTATGTATAGTAATATATCAAGTGGGAAATGCTGTGATAAACAAATTGATGGATGAAACTATTTGTTGGCCAGAATTTACGCAAAATATTGGCACACAATTTTTCAACATTGGTGGATTTCTTTAAGTCGCAGGGTGCATTGTTGGAACTATAATAAGCATAGACGCCCCTAAGGTTACTGAGTACCAATTTGTTAATCGGTACGGAAATCATTCAATTAATGCAATGTGGTTTTTGTGTTTTTGTTACTGAATTATTTTGGAAAGATCCAAATAAATAATCCTAAAATGTAGAAAAATATAGTTATTTATATATACATACATACGGGGTTGGTCCCAAAAGTACCCGGCCTAACCTAGAGATGGCGGTAGTTTTTTGAAAAATGTCACTGTGTTAAAAAGTACACAATCCTTAAAGCATATGATTTAAGTTTGAAGACGCCACGTTGTTTAGTAAATGCTTGGCAGCCGTCAATAGTGAACGTTTTCAGTGAATTTGTATAAATGGAGAAAATTGGTCATCGTTATGTGATACAATACTTTTATTTGAAAGGCCTCAGCCCATCCAATATAATAGCTGAAATAGATTCTACTTTGGGCGGGTCTGCTCTTTCGTTTCCAATTTCCAGGACACTACACTCAGAAAAAGGTTTAGTTATAATTACCAAGATTTGGTTATAGTGACCAAGTGGCATAGTTGGATATGGCGAAATAAATATCTAGTTCACGAAATTCTGCAATTTACTTGAGACTTCTAGTTGGGACAAATACATATTTGTTAATAATTACAAAACGACTACCTTGAATGGACAATATTGTTAGTTGAATAAAATCATTGTTGAGCAAATATTAACAATGCTTTGGTTGATACAAGTTTTCAATTAATTTTGTGAACTTGCTGTAGACTTGAATCAGCTAACCGTTTATTATTGGAAAAAAGTTTCAGTTTGACACAAATAAAAATTTACTCGATGGTTGTTGTGTTTACTTTCTTCTTTTATTTGCATATATTAAGCATAAAAAATACATAC
>NW_016158919.1:23699-24453 GCF_001687245.7 Rhagoletis zephyria | reverse complement strand
TTTTTTTAGCTAACTAAACAATTGCTCCTAAAAGCTTTAACAGACGGCAGCGTTGATCGGGACTATTTGGGACTTAATCCGGATCAACTGCAGTTAATTCCCGAGTTGATCGGGATTAACTGGGACTTAATCCGGATTAACTGCAGTTAATTCCCGAGTTGATCCGGATCAACGCTGCCGTCTGTTAAAGCTCTTATTACACTGCTTTGGTGAGATCTCTATATATGTTCATTGCTTCATTCACAAAAAATAAAATGCTCTAATTTCACGCTTAAGTAGCGATTTTTATAACATTTAGAAAACGTCATTAATGAAAATCTATTTTTGAACGAAAAAAACTTTATAGAAAATATAAAATTTTGGCCTATTTAAAAAAGTATCCACATTTATACTGATAGGAAAAAATAAGTATCCCGCAAAAATTCGTCTAAAAATGTATCCAATTGGATCTATTTAGATCCAAACGGCATCCTTGCTCACAAGCATGAATATGTACCGCTCTCAAACCAAATCGTGGTTGCCTTAACTAAAAGGTAACTATGACTAAACCATTTGTTGAAAGAAAGGTTATCTGTATTAGCAGAGCTTAATGACATCCTTTTATGAACCATACGTTAAGTAGAATGGAATTTGTAGAAATATGCTTCAAAAATATATGTATTAGTATTTACCAAACCCTTCAACTAAATTAACGATTTGGTACAACCTAGATGAATATTAGAAGCTTTAATATATTTAGTTATAATTACCAACC
>NW_016158919.1:13662-22257 GCF_001687245.7 Rhagoletis zephyria | reverse complement strand
AGATTTTAGTGGCAAGTAGCAAAAAATCGTCATCCGATGAAGACATGTTTACGTCCGCCCACTACGAAATTTTATTGCAAATGGTGTTGACGCTTTATGCTTGAGTGTCGCCGGGCAAGCTTCAAGCACCCGACATTCAACCCGACACTCACACATGTACTCGTTGCTGGGGTAACCATCAACGGATGCTTGAAATCGCCGACGAGCTTAACAAGATCACCCAGCACGGCAACCGTGTATTTGTAATTCCATTTCAGAAAAAAAAATAGTTGATGACGTCATTTTTTAATCGGTTCTTTCATTCACACACAGGTTTCATTCCGTTTCATTCACATGGCGGCGAAAAAATGACGTCACTGCAAAAAAATAACTTTTTTCTCGCACGCCGTGCTGGGTGATCTTTATTCGTTCGTTCATGGCTCTGCTACCGTTGTTCGTATATGGGTGAAACACGCGTGTGGTCACAGAGCGCTCAGTAAGCTAAGGCATGTCGATCACTGCGTTGGGTAGAGAAAGAAAAGTTTGAGCTATAACATGCCCAAACTTGTTTGTCTCAGTTTCAGTTTTGCCATCGCCGCGAGTTGTTTCGGTGTGCGCATAGTTATTTAAAAATATAAAGTTTGATGCCAACCGGGGTTTCTCAGTGAATATATAATTCATGTGAATTATAATTTGAAAGTATCTATTTAGCCAAGGAAAAAGCAAAGAAGTATACTTAAACCAGCACTTCCAGCAGATATTGACCTGGGTTTTCGCACGACTGTTCCTGTTTTATCGTTTCTTTTTAGGAAATTCTCACCACCATATACATATATATTATTTATGTAGACTAGTAGTATTTATGTAAAAACTTATGTATTTTTTATGCTTAATATATGCAAATAAAAGAAGAAAGTAAACACAACAACCATCGAGTAAATTTTTATTTGTGTCAAACTGAAACTTTTTTCCAATAATAAACGTTTAGCTGATTCAAGTCTACAGCAAGTTCACAAAATTAATTGAAAACTTGTATCAAACAAAGCATTGTTTATATTTGCTCAAAAATGATTTTATTCAATTAACAATATTGTCCACTCAACGTAGTCGTTTTGTAATTATTAACAAATATGTATTTGTCCCAACTAGAAGGCTCAAGTAAATTGCAGACTTTCGTGAACTAGATATTTTTTTCGTCATAGCAAACTATGCCACTTGGTCACTATAACCAAATCTTGGTAATTATAACTATTATAACTAAACCTTTTTCTGAGTGTAGCAATGACACAACAGGTGCTAGAACTTTCTACTTAGGCCAAAATTAAAGCTAGAACTAGAGACTACTATCTCTGAAAGTACTCTTCCTGCACCTTGCCCTGATGGTCACCTATACTTTTTATCGTCCAACAAAAAAAAAATACTGGAAAATTATGCAGTTGTAAAAAATGGTGTAAAAATCAGTGTTAGCTGTTCAAGTTCATTTCAGGGATTGAAGTCAGAAGTCAAAGCCTTAATTTAAGCCTAAGTGGAAGGCTCCATCGCCTTTTGTGTAATTGCGGTAGGTACTCAAACTTCCCAAAATCAGTTATTCCTGTTCAACAAATGACTATAAGTGACCATCAAGCAAAGGTGCAGGAATTTGCAAAGATAGTATTCGAGATTTTTAGCTTTAATCAAAGCCTAAATGAAAGGTTCTACCACTTTTTGTTTTTTTTGCTAGAGCTTCTAAAATATTGAAAAAGACGCCATATTTTGGCACTTTGACCTGGTTTTTTTTTTTTTTTAATCTGGAGCTGATGGTAACTTTATACTTACGGATTCGTAATCAGCACACGAAAATACGGCAAAAATAACGTTAACATTTGTTGGCCTGCGTAATAAGTATTGTTAAGTAGCCAACACCTGCATATTTGCGCCGCCTTCAAACACATTTCGAACTGTAAAACAATGGCGCGTATTCATAGTCCAGCAACTAAGTCGAAACTAACAAAGTTGCAACTTAAATTTAAGTACCAACTTAAAATTTACCTCTATTCATAGTCGTATTTCAGACTTCTACTAAGTAGTTTCGACTTAGTTTACGATATAGCAAAACGAATGCGAAAATGTATCGGTTTTTCTTTACGATATTTTGGAAAAATTACATTTTTATTAAATAATGTCAAGTTTGATCATCCGTTTATGTAATTTTTATTTTCATTGCATGATTATGCAAAAGAATAAGGTCTAATTTTCTTGTTAATTGTGCGAAATAGCCAGAACAACCGCAGTGATGTGAAGTCGATGTTTATCGAAAGCATGCTGTGGAACATACAAATAGTATACATCTAAATGTTATGCACAAATTTACTTNGAAAATAGCGATATCAGAATCGATAATAATATCGATAACAAAATCGATAACTTAGTTGATTACAAAGTCGATAAAAAAATCGATAACAAATCAACAGAAATATCGACATCAAAAGCGAAAACAACATCGATAGCAAAATCGATAAAAGTATCGATAATAAAACCGATAAAAATATCGGTAACAAAAGCGATCACAATATCGATTAAAAATATCGGTAACAACACCGATAAAAATATTGATGACAAAATCGATAAAAATATCGACAACAAAAACGATAGCAAAATCAATAACAAAATCGATAAAAATATCGATAACAACATCGATAACAATATCGATAACGAAACAGATAAAAATATCGATAACAACATCGATAAAAATACCAATAACAAAATGGATAACGAAATCGATAAAAATATCGATAATAAAATCAATAACAACTTCGAAAACAAAATCAATCAAAATATCGATAACAAAGTCGATAAAAAATATGGATAACAAAATCGATAAAAATATCGATAATAAAATCAATAACAACTTCGAAAACAAAATCAATCAAAATATCGATAACAAAGTCGATAAAAAATATGGATAACAAAATCGATAAAAATATCGATAATAAAATCAATAACAACTTCGAAAACAAAATCAATCAAAATATCGATAACAAAGTCGATAAAAAATATGGATAACAAAATCGATAAAAATATCGATAATAAAATCAATAACAACTTCGAAAACAAAATCAATCAAAATATCGATAACAAAGTCGATAAAAAATATGGATAACAAAATCGATAAAAATATCGATAATAAAATCAATAACAACTTCGAAAACAAAATCAATCAAAATATCGATAACAAAGTCGATAAAAAATATGGATAACAAAATCGATAAAAATATCGATAATAAAATCAATAACAACTTCGAAAACAAAATCAATCAAAATATCGATAACAAAGTCGATAAAAAATATGGATAACAAAATCGATAAAAATATCGATAATAAAATCAATAACAACTTCGAAAACAAAATCAATCAAAATATCGATAACAAAGTCGATAAAAAATATGGATAACAAAATCGATAAAAATATCGATAATAAAATCAATAACAACTTCGAAAACAAAATCAATCAAAATATCGATAACAAAGTCGATAAAAAATATGGATAACAAAATCGATAAAAATATCGATAATAAAATCAATAACAACTTCGAAAACAAAATCAATCAAAATATCGATAACAAAGTCGATAAAAAATATGGATAACAAAATCGATAAAAATATCGATCACAAAACCGACAAAATATCGATTATTGTATCGATAACTCCCGAGAATCCTGAAAAGCTCTAAAATCCTGAAATAGTTCGCAGATTGAGTCTCTGTGCCTCTATCTACATATATATTTTTCTCTACAACTACCTATATTTTAATCTTTCTTCCTCTATCTTCATCTATACTTTTATCGGTATCCTCATCCTCATCTTTTTCCTTATATTTATCTTTGTTCTTATTTTTGTTTATCATATTCTTTATATACATATTCCCCTTCACCTTTGCCCTTATATAAATAAAGTGTTTAAATTTATCTTCGTCTTCATTTTTGCCTTTATCTTTGCGCAACTTTGTTTTTGTTTTTATTTTTACCTTTGCCTTTATTCTTTTCTTTATCTATGTACGTACTCACCTTTACTTTTATTCTTGGATTGGTCTTTTTTTAAGTGTTGTTCCACTTCAAAAAGTTTTCGCGTATTATGCATACATGTGTTCATACATATATGTATGTACATATGTATATAATATGTATAGACATACACAGTTTACTAAAAAATAGAAACAGATCCACATTAACTGCAATCAACATATATATATACATACGCTGTGATTAGGTTATAAATATTGCTCAATTTGTTTATCAAAAGCCGAAATATGTACTAACGCACACATACATACTTTTTTTTCTCCTTCCCTCACTTCCAACGCATGCACGTGTTTGCAAAATGATGACGAAGTGATTTTGTATGGAAAATTATTTATGCCCATATATTTGCATCAAATAAACACACTTAGAAGATATCAACCAATACTTCCCATATACCAAACGAAAGAAAAACTCTTGAATTTTTGATTAAAGAAAACAAAAACAAAATCATTCGATCGGTTTTCGAGCATTTTGGTAATGAAAAAAATTTGCAAGTTTTTTGGCTTAAAAAGCTCAATATTTGTTGAATTTATGTAAAATTTGTACACGATAATATGTCTACTGCTTCAAAGAACCTATATCCCGAAAATGAAAGTTATATCTCAAAATTGACCCCAAAATAAGGCAATGTTTATCGTTGGTTTAACGACAGAAATTAAATTGGTTACTTACGTAACTATATCTATCTATAGGTTTGGAATTTTGTCTTTGTAACGGCATACTATTCTATGAAATCGCTTCATTAGTGCTCATGCAATAAGCGTTTTCGGGAAGCTCTAAAAATTACAACTANGTTTTTTGGCTTAAAAAGCTCAATATTTGTTGAATTTATGTAAAATTTGTACACGATAATATGTCTACTGCTTCAAAGAACCTATATCCCGAAAATGAAAGTTATATCTGCCAACCATAAGTTNGAGGTAAGACGTATTCTACGTCAAAAGTGGTGCACGATAATAGAAACTCCTTCTCTTGACCAGTATTGGCTGTATTTCTTTTTTTTATTTAAAAATTAATATTTTTTTTATAAATATCTAGCTCATACATATAACACCGCGCTATAGTAAAATTTAAACACAAATATCAATATATTCGCTAAACCCTGGAAATTCAGAGAAATGTGCTTAGAGAAGAAGTATGGGTATAAAATTAATGATAAAATCCTGAAGAATTTAAACAGATTCAAGTTTCTGGTGCAGAAGGGCTGGTAAATATTGAAAATGTCATTTTAAAATTTAACCTTTGAAATTTCGCAATATTTGTTTTGAAAAAATTATATGTTAAGAGCTTATATAAACTCTATAACATCCTCGAATTTCGTTCTTCTAACTTGGTCAGCTTAAAAATTACCTATTCGNTTGAAAAAATTATATGTTAAGAGCTTATATAAACTCTATAACTTCCTCGAATTTCGTTCTTCTAACTTGGTCAGCTTAAAAATTACCTATTCGTCCNTAGGTTTGGAATTTTGTCTTTGTAATGGCATACTATTCTTTGAAATCGCTTCATTAGTGCTCATGCAATAAGCGTTTTCGGGAACCTCTAAAAATTACAATTACAACATTTTAGCATAGCCTCCATATCGTAAGGTAAGACGTATTTTACGTCAAAATACTTCTTCCTAGTTACGACTTAGTTGCAGCTGCAGCCGAAACTANGTCCTTGTGGGTCCAAAAAGTTTATATTCTTCAAATTCTAAAGAAATTTCCTATTGCATTTGTTAGCCATATTTTTATTATACATTGCATTGTTTTTTTAAACAATTTTTGGAACTAATCATATCTTCAAAATTACAAAGTACTTAAAAATAAATCCTGCGGTCAGAGAGAAAAAATAAAAACGCCACTTTANCAATTAAGATTTTTTGGAATATCGGTATCTGGTCCACTCATCAGAAAAAATATCATATATGTTAACCCAGCCAATAAGCTACCTACGAGCCAAATTTCAAGCAAATCGGACCATAAATAAGACTTTTTCGAATAGATCGGTCCCTGGCCCATCTAAAGGAAAAAATTGATCTATATGCCAATCTAGGCAAAAGGCTGCCAACGAACGAAATGAATTTTTTTTAGCGTAGCTCTGCGCCACCTATCGGAAAAATTAAAACTTTGTGCACCCTTTCTTCTAAACACCTTTCCAAAAAAGCAGCACCCATTCGAATCGATTATGAAATATAGGAGAAAATTATTCCCAATTGATTCATACTCCCAATAAATTTATTATATATTGAAAAATTAATGAAAAATCCTGCACGCCGTACTTCCTTTTGTTGGGAGTGCTCCTCAACATTTTGCGATCTTCTTTGCGTTAACATCATGTTCCCAAGACGTGTACGTCGGCCTATATTTGAACGACGGGATCGTGGCATTTTATTCAATAGCGAACGAAAAACTCAATGCATAGGAATGAATTCGATAAATCGTATTGTAAACGCACTTTTTTTAAATAATCAAATGAAATTCACAATCGACAGTAAAAGAGCACTTGAAAAAACTTCATTTGAAGCCAAAGAACACAACACAGCCACAATTTTCCACAATGGTTTTGTTCACTATAAATCAATGAGGAGAAATACCTGCATGGAAAATTTCCAGTGTACNAAAATCCTGAAGAATTTAAACAGATTCAAGTTTCTGGTGCAGAAGGGCTGGTAAATATTGNTATAGGAGAAAATTATTCCCAATTGATTCATACTCCCAATAAATTTATTATATATTGAAAAATTAATGAAAAATCCTGCACGCCGTACTTCCTTTTGTTGGGAGTGCTCCTCAACATTTTGCGATCTTCTTTGCGNATTGCATTTGTTAGCCATATTTTTATTATACATTGCATTGTTTTTTTAAACAATTTTTGGAACTAATCATATCTTCAAAATTACAAAGTACTTAAAAATAAATCCTGCGGTCAGAGAGAAAAAATAAAAACGCCACTTTAAATAAAAAAGTAGATTTCAAACCCATTTATTTATTATTTATTTCATGGTAGGAGAGTTTCTCAAACAATATGGAAGCAAATTTTTCGATTCAAGTTGTTGAAAAGTAATGAATATCTAAATCCCGGGACTAATCCCGGGAACCCGAGATTGTGACAACGCCATCCCGAAAATCCCGGGATCGGAAAAAGCGGAAAAACCAACATCCCTAGTACGCACCAGCTACAGTATACTATAAAATGCGCGAGTGTGAGAATTTAAAAAAGGGAGTCATGCCGCTTTGACTCTCCATAACTTCTTTTCTATTGCAAGCACATACTTCTAACGGGGTGCATTCGATTCTCCTCTCAAAATACTACCAGTTATTTTTAAAAATGGAACATGATAATCAACAAACCAATTTTTGCAACGTAAAAATAAACAAGTAATTTTTGGCAAAAAAAACCGACTTCAATTCTCATATAAATATATATATACATATATCCAATGAGCGGATCTAAACCAGATTAGTATGGGGTCACCTCTGAGACACTACCTTTCCGATGCAAAAATAATTTCAAATTCGATTGACATGGTCCAAAGTTATGCGGTAACATACATGAAAAAAATATATATATTGCGACGAACTGATAACCTCCTCCTTTTTTGGAAGTCGGTTGAAAAAAATAGGAGTCAAACATTTATTTATGAAAATTTCCCAATTTTCTGAATTATATGCATATTTGGCTAGAAAATATATACGGTGGTCCTTTTGCATTTACATAATCTACACAATATATGTAACCTGAATTGTGTTAATAAGCCAGCGAAAATTATATGTAATTGAGAATTGCCCATATGACACATGAACAATTTTTTATTTATATGAAAAACAAGTAAGAAAGTCTAAGTTCGGGTGGAGCCGAACATTAAATACCCGGCGCAATTATATGTTTTCCACCTTTCCGAAAGCTACCGCTACACGATAAGCCGGGGTGTATAAAATTTAAGTAAATTAGCGTCTTTAAATTTCGGAATATTGCAGTTTCAAGCATTTCTGAAATATACCGTTATATGAAAAGCGGTCGTAATTTTAGTCCGATTTCAATAATTTTCAACGCTTTGCTTTTATGTGGCAAGCACAATAACCATACCGAGTTTGGTTCAAATTGCTAGAACGGTTAGCGAGATACATATATGTGATCATAAGTGGGCGGTGCCACGCCCATTTTCCAAAATTGTATCATAAGCGTATTTCTTGGTAAAAAATTGTTGCAACCATCAATTTTTAATAAATTAGCTTTAATATTTACTGATTTATCGAGGATTTCGTATTTTTCTAAATTACCGTTATATGGGATGTGGGCGTGGTTATTGTCGATTTTAAAAATTTTCGGCCATTTGGTATGTGTACGCAGGACCAACAACTGTGCCAAGTTTGGAAGAAATTGGTGCAGCGGTTACCAAGATATA
This sequence comes from Rhagoletis zephyria, assembly GCF_001687245.7. Classification (NCBI taxonomy): domain Eukaryota; kingdom Metazoa; phylum Arthropoda; class Insecta; order Diptera; family Tephritidae; genus Rhagoletis; species Rhagoletis zephyria. The sequence continues at coordinate 13,830 of NW_016158919.1, read as the reverse complement.
CACATGCAAACATAAGTAGGCGTGGCTACGCCCATTTGCCAAAATTTTTTAATATTCTTATTTTTCGTCTAAAACTCATTGTAAATATCAATTTTGAGTGAATTATCTTCAGTAGTTACTAAAATATCGCAGTTTTCGTATTTCTGAAAATTACCGTTATATGGGAGG
>NW_016158919.1:0-13637 GCF_001687245.7 Rhagoletis zephyria | reverse complement strand
AATCAATGAGGAGAAATACCTGCATGGAAAATTTCCAGTGTACTCAAACTTTTCGTACGAAACGCTGCAACAAATTTGTACAAAAATATTGAAATTGACGAAAAAAAATAAAATGAAATATGAATTAAGAACTATATTCAACACACGTGTTGATTCTCCAAAGTCCAAAATAGAAAGACCGAATATTAATGTACCACCTTTTCGATAATACGATGAAATGACAGATATGTTGTATTGTGGTGACTTTCATTCCATTGGCTCTACAAAATCCCTATTGAAAAACTTGCAGCCATGTTTATACTTGACTTAATTTATCCGAAGAAAAAATAAACACAGCACATTATAGCAACAATTTTTCACTATGTTTTCGATTTTTCATGTATGTGCTGTTGTACCATATACGTGGTTCATGTAACAGACATAAACTGTCATATATCATGAACCGCTGGACCGACTTCGGGCCCACTTCACATAACCCATCTGCATGATAGTCCGAATATACCGTTTAAATTTGGTAGAATTCGTGCACTTATTTTTTTAATTAAGATGGGAGGTGCCACGCCCCCCTTTCCCAATACCGCACATTTTTCTCCATGAGTATGGAATTATTTCATATGTCTCTATACCAATTTCCAGTAATCTACTATGTACAAATATTTCAAGAGATATACCAGATGAAAATTTTTGTTAGTATGGGTGGTGCCACGCCCCCTTTTCCGAATTCGGGGAAACTTAACACAAACCATCTGCATAATAGCCCGACTATGCCGTATAAATTTGGTTGAAATCTTGTACTTATTTTTTATATATAAGATGGGAGGTGCCACGCCCTCTTTTCCAATGCCGCCATTTTTCTCCATGAGTATGGAATTATTTGATATACCTCTATACCAACTTCCAGTACTCTACCACAAATATTTCAAGAGATATACAACATACAAATTTTAGTTAGTATGGGAGGTGCCACACCCCCTTTTACGAATCCGGGCAAACTTCACATAAACCATCTGCATGATAGCCTGAATATGCCGTAAAAATTTGGTTGAATTCGGTGAAGCCGTTCTCAAGTTATAAGCTCACACCAAAAACGTGTACATATTTTTATACATAAGATACATATGCCACGCCCCCTTTTCCCAATTTGGGCAAACTCCACATAAAATATCTGCATGATGGCCCGAATAAGCTATATAAATTTCGTTGAATTCGGTGAAGCCGTTCTCAAGTTATAAGCTAACGCACTAATTTTTATATATAAAATAGAGGCGCCACGCCCCCTTTTCCGAATTCAAGCAAACTTCACGTAAACCATCTGCATGATAGCCCGAATATGCCGCATAAATTTGGTTGAATTCGGTGAAGCCGTTCTCAAGTTATAAGCTCACACCAAAAACGTGTACATATTTTTATACATAAGATACATATGCGACGCCCCCTTTTCCCAATTTGGGCAAACTCCACATAAAATATCTGCATGATGGCCTGTGATGACTGTATTAGCCTAGCGTTGGCAACCCTATGCATGTATGTATGCGTACGATTGCGACTGTCATCTCTAGGCGAACATTACTAATAAAGATCTAGACTTGTAAGCATCAGTGAACAAAGACGTTTTTATTGAACCTACAACACAACATGGCGCAGCCGGTAGTTTAATTTCAACTACCCCTTTTGAGTATCGCTGGTTCAGAAATTAATATAGACTCTTACGAAAAACAGTTCAACGGCGTGTATTGAAAGCCAGCAGGGCTAAGCAAAAAACGCAAAGCGAGTTCCAAAAATCTGCTCGAACACGTGTTTGGTGAAAAGTCGCAAACAAATAAACGTTGGCACGTAGATTTACTGCTCCGACTAAGATTAAAGAGAAGAAAAACCCTGAAATAATGGAAACTTCGATGAAGACACCACCACCGTTGACATTCGACGGCAACACAAAGGAAAAATGGAAGAAGTGGAAACAGAAGTTCGACCTTTACATGAAAGCCACGGAGCTGGACAAGAAAGAGGAAGACCGCAAGGTAGCTGTGTTTCTGCACGTAATCGGGGACGAGGCACTCGAAAAATATAACACCTTTGGACTAAGTGAGGCGGATGACAAGAAACTCAATGCAGTGATAAAAGCATTTGAGGATTTCTGCTCCCCGAAAGCAAACGAGACAGTGGAGAGACACGTGTTTTTCACGCGCGCGCAACAAAGCGGTGAAAATTTTACGAATTACTTAACAGACCTAAAAACGCTAAGTGCCACATGTGGTTTTGGTCACCTCAAAGATAGCCTAATAAAAAACAGAGTAGTCTGTGGAATTCGCGACTCCGAACTGAGGAACCGTTTACTGCGAGAAGAGAACCTAGATCTGGATAAATGCATACAGATATGCAGAGCAGTAGAACTGGCAGATATGCAAATGAAGACGATTGGTGAAGATTCGAAAATACACGTGATAAAGAGAAAAGTCGAGAACCACGTGGCAACCGGAAGTTCGCGGAAGAGACCGGGGGCGGCGAAAACAGCAAGACGTATAGCGGCAACAACAAGGCAAGTGGTGGCGCTGGCAGGTGGTCGCCATCTTCGTCCAACCAGCAGCGGGTTTGCCAGAAATGCGGACGACATCATGGACTTCGCCAATGCCCAGCGTTTGGTAAAGTATGTAATGATTGTAAACGAAAAAATCACTTTGCGAGAATGTGCAAAATTAAAGTAAAGTCAGAGACTCGCGATGAAAAAGTAGATTCGTTGTATGCCGGTAGCATGGAGAGCTCTAGTAACGAATTAGATTGGACTGAACAGATTACAATAAATAATTTTTGCAAAATTGAGGTAAAGCTAGACTCAGGTGCTAGATGTAACGTCATGCCAATAAGTAAATTAATAAGTACTAACTAAAAAGTACCAAGATTGTTAAAACGAATGTAAAATTAACTGCATATGGTGGCCAGAGTACAAGTGTTATTGGCAAATGTAGTTTAAATTGTAAATTTTCAAATAGAGAAAGGGCAGATTTAGAGTTTATAGTAACCGAAAATACTGATAACCAGCCGGTGATAATAGGTTTACCTAGTCTAATAGAACTCAACATTGTGCAAAGAGTTCACAACATAAAGGTAGATGATAATGGTTCGTCGATAGACAAAATATTAAATAAACATAAAAAAGTATTTGAAGGCATGGGTTGCATTACTAATTTTAAATATGACATTCAATTAAAAACCGATGCGAAACCTAACATTGCAGCCTGCAGGAAAATACCAATTGCACTAAATGACTTAGTGAAGGAAGAATTGTATAAGATGGAAAAAGATGGCATAATGAAAAAAGTTACTGAGCCAACTGAATGGGTTCACCCTATAGTAATCAGCAAAAAAAAGAATGGTCAGATCAGAATTTGTATAGATCCAACTGAGCTTAACAAATCTATCAAAAGACAGCATAGAAAAATACCTACCTTTGATGAATTGAGTTCTAGCATAGCAGGAAGCAAAATTTTTAGCGTGCTTGATGCAAACAAAGCATTTCACCAAGTCAGGTTAACAGAAAAAAGTAGTTACATGATGACAATTATCACCCCATTTGGCAGATATAGATACTTAAGAATGCCGTTTGGCATTAATTCTGCCACTGAAGTATTTCAGGAGTGTTTCCAGGAAATCTTTGGTGATATAGAGGGCGTTGACATTTACATTGATGATGTTAGGATCAGAGGCAAAGACCATGAAGAACATGATGCTAGACTAGAAAAAGTTCTAGAAAGAGCTGAAAATAGGAATGTAAAATTTAAACTAGATAAATGCAAAATGAGTAGCAAAGAGGTTAGGTACATGGGTCATATTTTCACTGACCAAGGCATAAAAATTGACATAGACAGGGTGAAGTCAATTGTTGATATGAAATCCCCCAAAAATAAAAATGAGCTTGAAACTTTTCTTGGTATGATAACATACGTATCAAGGTTTATTCCTAGTTTAGCGACTAAAAATGCTGTGTTAAGAGAATTAACAAAGAAGAATGTGCAGTGGAATTGGGATGAGAACGCGAACCAAGCCTTTGTAGAATTAAAAGATTTACTATGCAAAGCACCAGTCCTACAATATTACGATGTACAAAAGCCAGTAGTGTTAAGTATTGATGCGTCCAAAAATGGCCTAGGGGCGGTATTGTTGCAAAACAGCTTACCTGTAGCTTATGCGAGCAAAGCATTAACTCAAACAGAGCAAAGGTATGCTCAAATTGAAAAGGAAGCCCTTGCCATAGCGTTTGGCTGCATAAAATTTGATCAACAGATATACGGCAAGGATATTTTAGTTGAGACAGATCACAAGCCACTAGAGGCAATATTTAAAAAGTGTATAAATGACTGTCCGGCAAGATTACAAAGCATAAGGCTCAGACTACAAAGATACAACATCACAGTTAAATACAAGCCTGGTAAAGAGTTGTTCTTAGCAGATGCGTTATCCAGAGCCTACTGTATCCACGAAAAATTGGATCTAGAAAAAGAAATTGAAACACAAGTTTGCTTAGTTATGGAATCCTTTCCCATATCGCTAGATAAAAAAGATCAGTTTGTTAAAGAAACAGAGTCGGACGGTGAAATGCAAATGTTAATGGAAAACATAAGGCTAGGTTGGCCCACTAATAAGAGGCAGGTTCACAGCATTGTAAAACCATATTATAACTACTCAAATGAATTAAGTATCATAGATGGCATAATATTCAAAGGTAGCAGAATAGTAGTCCCTAAAAACCTAAGAAAAGAAATGTTAAAATTAATACATTTTAATCATCTTGGAAAAGAAAAATGTAAATACGAGCTCGAGAAATTTTGTTTTGGCCTTTCATGAGCAAAGAAATCGAAGACATGGTAGATAATTGCGCAATTTGCACTAAATATAGAAAAGCTAACGTTAAAGAGACTCTAATAAATAGGGAGGTCCCGGATGGACCATGGCAAACGTTAGGTGTAGACTTATTTTACTATCATTGTTCAGAATTTTTGCTAATAGTGGATTATTTCAGCAAGTATGTAGAAGTTGCTAAATTGCGAGACATGTCTAGTAGTTCGGTGTTAGCCGTATTAAAATCACAATTTGCTAGACATGGCATTCCGTACATTGTATATTCAGATCCTGGCACCCAACTGAACAGCGTGGAAATCTTAAAGTTTGCCAAAGATTGGAACTTCACCTGGAAAACGTCCAGTGCAAAGTATTCTCAATCAAACGGAATGGTTGAAAGGCACATAGGCACCATCAAAAGAATGTTTAACAAACTGGATGACGATCCAGGTAAAGATCCAAATCTGGCAATGTTAGAATACAGAAATACACCGATAGGCGAGGGATTAAAGTCTCCCAATGAAATCATGTTCGGTAGGAAAATCAGAGGAATTTTACCTAATAAAATAAATTATGAAAGAGAAAGACAGAATAGAGAATTTAAAGAGAAATTAATTAGTAAACAACTTAGGCAAAAAGACTATTATGATAGAAGTGCCCACAATTTAAGACCTTTGAATATAAATGACAAAGTTTACGTAAGGAAAGACTTGAATAAACCGTTAGTTCCTGCTAGAATAACTAAGATCTGCGACAGACCTAGATCGTATGAGGTGGAGTTGTCTAGTGGAAATAAGATAGACTGGTCCGACTTATGATGACAATCGGAAAAACGATGAACTATATGAGGGTCAAAATACCAATGTAAATGATTTTAACAGCGAAAGGGCCCAATTTGAAGCAAGCGATCCTCCAGATAGAGACACAGGAGCTAGCTCGCCTGCTAGAAAAGTAAATGTATCGACAGAACCGGCTCCTAGCACAGATACGCGAACACGGGCGGGTAGGGAGATTAAACGACCCGATTACCTAAAAGATTATGTGAAATAATTAATTGATTATCTAAATTATTACATTAAACAATGTTATGATTATCTGAATAATCATATTAAACAATTTTATGATAATCTGAATTATTATATTAAACAATGTAATGATTATCTGAATTATTATATCAAACAATGTAATGATTATCTAAATTATTATATTAAACAATGTAATGATTATCTAAACTTTGATGTTAAATGATCTAATGATGACCCAAATGATTTTGTAAAGTAATGAATAGATTATTGAAACAAAACATGTAGTAGAATTTAAGTTCCTCAAAGAAGGGAGATGTGATGACTGTATTAGCCTAGCGTTGGCAACCCTATGCATGTATGTATGCGTACGATTGCGACTGTCATCTCTAGGCGAACATTACTAATAAAGATCTAGACTTGTAAGCATCAGTGAACAAAGACGTTTTTATTGAACCTACAACACAACATGGCCCGAATAAGCTATATAAATTTCGTTGAATTCGGTGAAGCCGTTCTCAAGTTATAAGCTAACTCACTAATTTTTATATATAAAATAGAGGCGCCACGCCCCCTTTTCCGAATTCAAGCAAACTTCAGGAAAACCATCTGCATGATAGCCCGAATATGCCGCATAAATTTGGTTGCATTCGGGGAAGTCGTTCTCAAGTTATGAGGTCACACCAAAAACGTGCACTTATTTTTATATATAAGATTTATTTAATTCTTTCAGCTTAATTAAGCCTAGCTTAAACTTATATGCATATACATATTTATGTATATTTAGGATCTATAATTTAAAGCCTAGACAAATTATAAAGTATAGGCCATTTATATGGACACCAACAGCAGTGAAAAACAATGAGGCATACTTCCAAAACAAATCATTACAATGATTGCACTATTTGGCTGCGGTTGAGCCACCGCGTATGCAAGCATCTATACCAGCGTTGCCACAGACAAATTTTTTTCCTACCAAACTTTCCTACCATAACCAACCAAAACCTAGCAAACATTTTTTTGAGTTTTAATATTTGTTTTCAATGTCAAATTTATAACATAACATAATTAACATAAACTAGTAAAACTAAAACACAACTAGATTAATAAAAACAAATTAAATGCGTATAATGATCCATTTTACTGCACAGACTTATCCATATGTACATATGTCTCTTTACACATACATACATATCGTCACTAGAATAAAGACGCGAGCTCAAAAGTTGATAGCGAAAAAAGAGGCGTAAAAAAATTTCGGCGAAGAAAGACTCTTAACATAGGTGACGGCAAATAAAGCCGCGTTAACCTCTTTGACAGCGAAGAAAGACCCATAAACTTATGTCCGCGGTCAACTATATTTTCGAGTGCAACAGTATTCCCCAGAACTCCCCAAAGAGTTTTCCCGAGCTGTTTATTCGTGTCTAGTGACGATATTATTATTATTACGTCGAAGATACCCGCGCTGCGACCTAAGAAGGTATATTGTGCTAAATCAAAATTGTAATCACTCCAACCTTAGGCTATTTAAAAAGCTCAGCACTTTGGATGCGGCCATGTTCCAAATTTTAGATGGAGAAGGCAATCGTTCTCCAAGGTGTATCAGTCTACGATTCATGCTTCGTGGACAGGCACATAGAATATACTCTGGAATTTCTTTTACCAGCCGCCAAACCCTATAGTACCTCACAGAAAGACCCATTTAATTAAAACCGTACGTTAACTTGCAGTGTGCTGTCAGGTTGCCAGTAAAAGCTCTAAGTTCAAGGTGTCTTTCGGAGTTCCTGCTGTCTTATTGTCTTATTCCCTTTGACTTCCGCCAGTAGGCAGCAATTTGAGATTATTCCCAGCAACCTTCTAAGTAGGTCTGCAGTGTATCCTTTAGAAGTACCACAGAAAGGCTAGGGACCATGCAAACGCATTTGGGCTTCACGCTTTGCGAGACAGTCAGCCCTTTCGTTACCTTCAAACCCTTCATGCGTGACGCTATTGTGGGCTCGCAGGTGGTTCAAGAGTTTACATGATGCCGTTTTAAAAGACTCTAAGGCCTCTAACGCTGCCTGAATGTCCGACATAATAGTTATTCTGGCCTCATTTTCCTTCTACGATGACATTCGCGAACACAGACTTCGATTGGGAAGACTTCCGCCTGAAATATAGTTGAGTACGAGCCCATTGGCAGACTTCTCTGGAATCTTGGTCCAAGTACGCCATAAATTATATCGCTACCTAAAGATGAAAGGTGCCAAGTCCATTTTTTTTAAGTTTAGTTTTTGATGCAGAATGACAGGTAATACGAAACTACATCGATTTCTCGTCTCTCCTGAAAAATTTCTGAAAATGGACTTGGCACCTTTTCACCCTTAGGTCACGATATATGGATGTCCGTATTGCATATTGGCAATAATAAATAATACGTTTGTACTTAGGAATCAGGTATATTTACATGTTTGTGGCCGCCATTATACGAACGCGCCGGTGAAATATTTGTGTAAAAAGGTTGCTAAAATATTTGGAGATACGTACATATTTTCTATTTTTCGCAAATAACTATTACTCATTGTCCCGAAACCTACCAAAATCCAAACAAGCATACCAACCTACTAAATGAAAAAAAAACTAACAGTTTTGGTAGGAAAAGCCCATGTTTGGCAACACTGATCTATACAGCGATTCACAGATTTGATCTAGTGATGCGTTTTGTGATGAGCCTCGGCTGCTTTTCGGATGCGTGCTTTTCGGATGCATTGCGATTGATAGTCTGGAAGATTGCCCATGCATCACTAAATAGGAAGGATCCTACAATAATTATACAATTTTTGTTCAAATTCATTCATATTGCTTGATTTAACATCATTTAGTAATTCACTAAAGCATCTTAATCCTTTATAATACAAGTTACATTTATCTGCTTCCGTTTTATAAGCAGGTAGATTGAAATCATTTTTATTTGCAGTATTTTTGGAGTGTACATTATTGACATACTTTATGTTGCTTTTTAAGTAATCAGGCAAGTTGCCATCTATAATGTTCCTAATAAATTTCATTGTGTAGTAAAAAAGTTTTTGTTTAACACTCAGCCAATTTAATTCGACCAAAATGTCTCTGATAGGTGTGTCAGAACGTTTTCTAAGGATGAATCGCATGGCTCTGTTCTGTTGCTATTGCAATTTATAAATTTGACTATCTCTCATTATGAAAAAAATAGTTGGACAATAAATAAAATGAGGTTCGATTATAGATCTATATACCAACGTCTTATACCTTCTACAGGTTCTCTGCGTAAAGTATAATTTTTTTGCGATCTTGCCTACAGTATAATCAATGTGTTCGTATTAAATTTTTCCAGTGCTTCGTTGTTTATATTTAAGGCCGGTCCACATAGAACTTTCGCGTTGGCGTTGATTTGACAGAACGCACGTTAAAAGTATGCTTGCTACAATGAACGCTTGGGAGCGAACGCTTGGGCCACTAAATTAACATACAAACGACAGATAAATTATTATTTCATATAAATAATTGCATTAAAAACTATATTTCTTGCCCGCACTTGATTAAAAAGGAAAAATATTTCACATAATTTCATTTATTTGCAACAGCTGACGAGCGACGCACGCGAAAAGTTGAGAGTTGGCCATCATTTTGCTTTGTGTTAGGGTAAGCGTTGCCGAATTTTGGCTATGTGGACGGCTGCTTTTGAATTCATGTATTCATAGTCAGCTGTTGAAGCGACGCCAGCGCAATGCCAAAGTTCTATTTGAACGGGCCTTTAGAGTTAGCAACTGACTGTTCTCAAAATTTCGCCTTGATATCACCATAAACTTAGTTTTATTGACCTTCAATTTAAGTCTGTTCAAACATAACCAATCGTATACTTTATTTAAGTCATCTTGCAATTTAGAGGCTATTTCAGCTATATTTTTTCCACTTAGCATAAGCAACATATCAACAGCAAATAACTTAATATCGCAATACTTTATGCAATTAATAATGGCCCGTAGTCATTGTCAAAATAAAGTCGACTTTAAAGTTAGTTGCAGCTTTTTGACATAATTTTCAATGGGATATCTGTCAAAAAAGCTGCAACTAACTTTAAAGTCGACTTTATTTTGACTATGACTACGGGCCAATGTCATTAATATATACATATATTGAACAAAATTGGAGCTAGCACAGATCCTTGAGGAAGTCCGACAGATACACTTCTTTTATCGGATATTGATGATCCAATCGCAGTTCTTTGATATCGATTCGTAATGAAGTTTTCAAACCACTTTAGTTCGATACCATTTACGCCTATATTGAATAACTTTTTTTGTAACAGTTTTTGGCCGATCGTCTCAAAGGCACGTTTTAAGTCTAAGAATTACAGCTATTATATGTTAATACCTGCTCAGGTCTTCTTTCCAGTTAGCAATGACCAGGTTCAAAGCGCTTTCACAGGAATGCCTTTTACGGAAACCTGATTGTTGTGGTATAATAATCTTATTATTTTCCAAATATTGTACAAGTTGATTTTTAACCACTGTGTGAAGTATCTTTTCATCACAGGGCAATGTGTTTATAGGTCTAATCTCGTCAGCTTTAATGGTATTTTTTGTTTTTCCCACTGGTCGACAATGGAAGTTTTCCAATGATTTGGGACTATACCTTTCTTTAGAATTTCGTTAACAATTTGAGTGAAAATACCCAGTATAAGTTATAGAGTCTTTAAGTCTTAGAGTCTTACCACCAACCTTATTTTTGAATTTTTTAACTATATCTAGGATGTCATTCGTTGATACGCTTTGGAATTTAAAGCTAATGTCTTCATTACCAATAGACATTATTTCACGATTACTAGGATCAATATTTAAGCTGATTTCCATCACACTATCAATGAAGTAGTTATTCAGTGAATGTGCTATTTCACTTTCATGTGTGAAAAGTTGGCCTTTTATTACTATTTTATTAATGACACTACTATCTTTAGACATAGATATGCAATTTTTCAAGTGTTTCCACATCGCCTTGCTATCTCCTGCATTACATGCTATTTTGTGTTCCATGTATTTAGCCCTTTTAACCTTTATTAGTCGTTTGTATTTACGACGGGTAATATTATATTCGTTCCAATCCCCCGACTGTAGAGCGATATTGTAGAGATTTAACTTATGCTTGTTTAGGTTTGCCAGTTCGAAATCATACCACTTGTTCATCAGTCTAACACTGATTTCCTTCGAATATGTCAAAATGCTCACAGCATTTGATAATGTATTATTCAATAATGCAACCTTATTATCGATACTTAAATTCTCAAAATGGTTATAATTAGATTGCCCCAATTGGTCAACAAGGCAATCACTAGTGTAATATTCCCAAGAAGTTATCATTTTCCTAGCTCTCATTTGAAACATTCTTTCCAACTTGATTTTAAAGTAGATAGTTTCGTGATCCGTAACCCGATGGTCATCCAGTCTTTTACAAGAAACATATTGGCTGTTGGTAAATCTATCATTGTTTCTGAGTTATCCCCTTTTCGCGTATAAAAATCAATTTTTTGGTCCATTCCGAATGACTGAAATAAGTCCACTAACTGCCTACTGTATGTTGTAATTTTGTAAAGATTTATATTGAAATCACCAATGAAAACAACATTATCATGTGTTAGGCAATTATTGTTTAAAATATCGTTTAAGTGTATCACTTGAGCTAGGAGAATGATAGATTAAGCCTATTTGGTATTGGGGAAAAATATTTTTAATATTGAGTATAATACACCAAAGATTTTTTTCATATGTGGAGTTAGGGACACGATATCGAACCGAAAGTATCGATATGGTACTCATTTAAAGTATCGCTGGAAAAATATCGGGTACCCAATAATATCGGAATAAAAAGACTCGATATCGCAAATATCGATACCAAAATCCAAAAAAATAAATATCTGAAAAAGTGATTAGAGCTCGGATTTCTGCCATGAAAAACAGCTTCTCATAANGGAGTTGTAACTTGTGGAATATTCAATTGATTCATGTACGTAGTGGTGCACAGCGTTGGCAGAGCTCCCAACACAAGCGCAATATTTTTATATCTGTATGTGTGTACTCAGCAAAACAGCTCGCGCATTTGATGCTTACAGAATGAAGCAGTGTTGCCGTTTTGTTACTTTTAACCAATTTTAGCTATTATTTTCTTGCCTGTGAAGTTGTTAAGATCCTTCCCATTTTGGTTATTTTTAAGCATTTACTGTGGTTTTTAATTTTTTTATACATACAATAAGTAAATCTTTGAAAAATAGTATAAACAAATACATTTATTCTGCTCAATATGGTTATTTAAATAAAGTTATTACTACTAAAATGGCAACTCAAGATTCGACTTATTCCAATAATAATCATGTGTTTAGATATGCAAAAGAACATGTAAAAGTTCGAGGGTGCAACTATAGGTTCGTGTCTTTAATAAATCGTGGTGAATTAATCGCCAAGTTTTTTAAACGGCCCGGCAGTTACACCATTTCTATGTTCTTTGCACACACCTACATAGAGGGGCCTTCATCTAAAGTGGTAAAGGGATTGTTTATCCGCATTCTTTCATGAACGCACCTTGGTAAATAATTGCACAAAATGGTTTATTATTTAACTTATCTGGCTAGTTACGTTTCATTCTTACTTCACACTTTGCTAATTTGCTTTTTGTGTTCGTAGCAAAATCAACCACCTGGCAGTCTGTCAGGATAAAGTTATAAACTTTGGTTAAATAGATGTCCATACAAAGTTTGACTGTTCATTTATCAAAATTATAATTTTATCAAGTTTATCAACAGTTTATCACTTTTGATGAAGACCCCTAGTATGTACCTGAAATGACATTTGAAAACAACGAGAGTCGTTAAAAAACCGCGAAAAGTTATTAGAATTCCGCGCAAAATTGGTGCTTCAAGTTAATTTATACGGGCTCATTGATATGGATAAGTGAACAAAAAATGCACAATTTTGGTTTTATTTTGTATAATATGTATTTCCAAAAAACTTTTAAATTAGGCTCGTTATAAGACATGGGCCAGCTACACCTGTCGAGGTTGAGGAGAGTAGCCGCAACAGTGGAACCCTCATCAGTGAAACCAAGTGAGAATATTTGGAATGAATGTATTAATATTCCTTATATATGTATGTATTTGTTCTATAATATACAGAATACATAATATACATGGTCGGCTAAAGACTACTTTAAATGAATACATACTCAGATAGTACATATATCAATACCTCGTATATGCGGAATCTAATACCAAGTCATGTATGTACAATACAAAAGGCATTTGGTTATTATTTTTCCAATACTGTTTACTTTATTAATTTAAGTTAAGATTAATAATAATAATCTTACAGCAAGTAGGTTCAAGGGAAATACCATTCCACCGTTTTGAAAAAATCGGGTTTTTGTGCTTTTGTAAAATTTATTTACGCGGTACTGCGTTTGTCGTATACGAGGTATTTCGCGCTGAGCGAGGATATAGTTCAATACAGTCCAATTTTTAATTGTTTAATCTTAATTATACAATATATACAATGTGGTTGTTCACGCCGATTAGGTATTTCATCGATTCTTACAAAGAAGTTGGAAACTGTGTACCTATGTACTTATTTAAAAACGTCATTTAGAGTCTGGTAATATTTACGAAGATATTAACATACATATGCACCTAATACGGGACGCCTGATTTTCTAAAATATGTATTTATGTATATGAATGTATTTCATTTATTTTCACCCATAAAAGGATTTACTTTTCAAAAAT